>NC_079206.1:3927043-4099709 GCF_026745355.1 Beta vulgaris subsp. vulgaris | reverse complement strand
CTTAAGTATGGTACTTCAGGACCAAGGATTTCTTCATTGATTTCTCGAGGACGGAATGGGTCTTTATCAACATCAAGTGATCTTACAACCATTGGGCTACTCAACGGATGTGCTTGATCCAAATAAAACCTTTTTAACACCTTTTCCGTATATGTTGTTTGATGTACAAGGATTCCATTCTTTAGATGCTCAATTTGTAGCCCCAAGCAAAATTTTGTCTTTCCAAGATCTTTCATCTCAAATTCTTTCTTCAAATATTCCACAGTGTGTGAAATCTCTTTAGGGGTCCCAATAATATTTAAATCATCAACATACACTGCAATTATTACAAATCCTACCCCAAATCTCTTTATAAAAATGCATGGACTGATAGGGTCATTCTTATAGCCTTCACTTAATAAGTACTCACTGAGGCGATTATACCACATACGCCCTGATTGCTTCAATCCATATAGAGATCTATTTATTTTATGCAGTAATGTTCTCGAGAATTAGAATTAGCTGCTTCTGGCAGTTTAAATCCTTCTGGGACTTTCATATAAATGTCATTATCCAGTGGCCCATATAAGTAGGCTGTGACTACATCCATTAAACGTAAATCAAGTCCTTCTCTTATTGCCAGACTGATAAGAAATCTGAAAGTAGTTGCATCCACCAAGGGGAGTATGTTTCTTCATAATCAATCCAGGTCTTTGTGAGAATCCTTGTGCAACTAAACGTGCTTTGTATCTCACAATTTCACCATCTTCATTCTTCTTTCGCACAAAAACCCATTTATGTCCCACTGGTTTTACACCTTTAGGTGTACGGACTACTGGTCCAAATACTTCTCTCTTTGCAAGAGATTTTAATTCTGCCTCAATTGCTTCCTTCCATTTTGGCCAATCATCTCTTTGTGCACACTCTTCAATAGACTTTGGTTCATGATCCTCATTTTCTTCCATAACATCAACTGCTACATTGCATGCAAAAATTTCATCGACGTCGATTTGATTTCGGTTCCATTTTATTCCAGACATGACATAATCAGTTGAATCTCTTCATTGTCAGGTACCTGAATTTCTTCCTTTGCCATGTCTAAAGTCTCTCCTGGAGATCCTTCAAAATTCTTTGTTTCCTCGGTCTGGCCATTATCAATTCCTGCTCCTTTTTTTTCCGAGGATTCTTATCTTTGGAACCAATAGGTCTACCACGCTTCAGGCGTGCTGTAGACTCACTAGCAGTTTGTGTTTTCCTTCGGGACATCAATTTTAATGATGGAGCATTCACAGCTGGTATATGCGACTTAGTTACTCTATTTGGGTCAGTAAATGCGTCTGGCAATCGATTTGCTAAGCTTTGTAAATGAATTTTTTTGGACTTCTAATTCACATTGTTTATTACGAGGATCAAGATGAGATAATGATAATTCATTCCAACTGATTTCCTTCTCCAGCTGTTTATTCTCTCCCCTTAATGTTGGAAAAACTGACTCATTAAAATGACAGTCTGCAAAACGAGCCTTAAATAGATTTCGTGGATGGCTCTAGATATTTAATTATTGATGGAGATTCATATCCAACATATATTCCTAACCTCCTTTGAGGACCCATCTTAGAACGATGTGGTGGAGCAATTGGAACATATACAGCACATCCAAAAACTTTTAGATGGGAAATATTTGGTTCCTGACCAAAAACCAATTGTGATGGGGAGAACTTTTGATTACTCGTTGGCCTCATGCGAATTAATGCTGCTGCATGTAATATAGCATGTCCCCAAGCAGAGATTGGGAGTTTGGACTTCATAAGTAGTGGTCTAGCAATAACTGGAGACGCTTTATTAATGATTCAGCTAGACCATTTTGTGTGTGAACATGTGCTACAGGATGTTCAACACTTATCCCAATAGACATGCAATAATCATCAAAGGCTTGAGAAGTGAATTCACCAGCATTATCAAGGCGGATTGCCTTCATAGGGAAATCTGGAAAATGTGCTCGTAATCTAATCAATTGAGCAAGTAGTCTCGCAAACGCCAGGTTGCGAGTTGATAACAAGGATACATGTGACCATCTACTCGATGCGTCAATTAAAACCATAAAATATCTAAATGTTCCACATGGTGGGTGAATTGGCCCACAAATATCTCCCTGTATACGTTCCAAAAAATTGATAGATTCAAAATCTATTTTGGTTGGTGAAGGTCGTATTATCAACTTGCCTTGTGAGCAAGCAGCACATGTGAAATCATTGGAAGAATCTTCTGGTTCTTCAATGAATGTCCACATGAATTTTCAATTATTTTTCGCATCATTATTGAACCAGGGTGGCCCAACCGGTCATGCCAAATAGTGAAATTATCTGCAAACTTCCTGTTTACTATGGCATATGTTTCAATTGTATTGATTTTAGTATAGTACAGACCAGTGGAAAATGCAGGTAATTTCTCCAAAATATGCTTAGTGCCTTGGGTAGTACTTGTGATATGAAGGTATTCAACATTTCCTTCACTTATTGTCTCAATATGATAATCATTATGGCGAATATGTTTAAAGCTCAATAAATTTCTTTGAGATTTGGGAGAATATAGTGCATCAATGATTTCAAATTTTGTTCCATAGGCAATAATATATTTGCTCTTCCGGAGCCTTCAATTATCTTTGTCTACCTGATATAGTACTCACACTAGTTTCTTTCATTGTCAAATAAGAGAAATATCTCTTGCTTTTTAGTATGGTATGAGTAGTTGCACTGTCTGCTAGGCATAAATCTTCACCATTCATTGCTAACTGAACTTGAGGGGCATTCATATTCTTCAAATAAATGAAATAACAATAATATATAAGAATAACTAAATAACCAAAATTTAAATATCATATAAATTCATAGTATGCAAATAAAATCTAAAATAAAATAACATAATCCAAACAAAAATCCATAGAATAACTTAATAAAAAAACGAAGTTTTATTCTTTAAAAGACCATAATCTAATCTAAGGATTAATTATTCCCTTCAGGGGTGGTGAAGAAATCAGCAACTTCCAGGTGAGTTGTATTGCCACAATCAAAATCACCTTCGCCATCGTCGTACACAAGATTTGTTTCTACTTTCTTTCCTTTTGCTTCAATGATTGTTGATAGAGGTCAACCAAGTGTTTTGGTGTACGACACGTACGAGACCAATGACCTTTTCCTCCACATATGTAACATACATTGGTCACGTTCTCATTTTTATCTTTCTCTTGTTTGTTATCATCTTTATTGTCCCCCTTCTGGTGGGAATATGAATTCTGGAAATAACCACCTCGGCCTCGACCTCGACCATATCCGTATCCACGTCCACGTCCACGACCTCGACCATGTCCATATCCATCCACGACCACGACACTATTGTTGGTGATATTTTTTTTTCCATTATGGGATGTCGCATTCGCTTCAGGGAATGGAGCAGAACAGTTGGACGTGATTCATGATTTTTCATCAGTAGCTCGTTATTTTGCTCAGCCACAAGGAGACAAGATATAAGTTCAGAATATTTCTTAAATTCCTTTTCACGGTATTGTGTCTGCAGGACAACATTATTCGCATGAAAGGTAGTGTATGTTTTCTCTAGCATTTCTGCATCAGTGATTTTCTCTCCACATAATTTCAACTGTGAAGTAATTCTGAACATAGCCGAGTTATATTCACTTACAGACTTAAAGTCTTGTAGTCTTAAATGTAACCAGTCATAACGAGCTTTGGGTAGTATTACAGTTTTCTGGTGGTCATACCTTTCCTTTAGATTACTCCAAAGGACTTGTGGATCTTTCACAGTCAAGTACTCAATCTTAAGACCTTCATGGAGGTGGTGGCGAAGAAATATCATAGCCTTAGCTTTGTTTTGACTTGTGGCTTTATTGCCTGCTTTGATTGTGTCACCAAGGTCTTTTGCATCTAGGTGAATTTCAGCGTCTAACACCAAGACAAATAGTTCTTTCCAGTAATATCAAGGGCCGCAAATTCAAGCTTTGTAAGGTTCGACATAGTGTATATATACAAGTGAATATTGCGAAATTAGGACTTCATATAAAATTGTAATTCAATATTGTAGTTTAAGGGTTCATATATAGGTAATGTAGGAATATAATTTGAATAAATAATGTTACTATAATATTGCTATACAAGGGGCCAAGACTCAAGAATACTGATTCGAAATTCAATACATAGCATTCATCCTCAAAGTTCATCATCATCATTCATCACGTAGCATTAACTAAAATAAATCAATATTAACAAATGTTGGTGCAGCTTCATCATCATCATTCATCACGTAGCAGTCGAAATTCAATACATAAAGAGGGAAAAAAAAATTCCATACTGATTCGAAATTCAATACATATCATTCATCATCAAAGTTCATCATCATCATTCATCACGTAGCATTAAATCAATATTATTCAAAACAAAGGTTGGTGCAGGTGCAGCTTCATCATCATCATTCATCACGTAGCATTCGAAATTCAATACATAAAGAGAAAAAAAAAAATCCATACTGCAGTCACCAAAATTCATCGAGTACCAGTTTGACGACAAACTCAAAACAATATTTTCAAATAGCTTTGTTAGTAATCAAAACAGAACTCAACCACATGGATTCGACGACGCAAACGAATAAAACAAACTGAGAAATTCATACTTCCAAAACAAAAAAATCACGTAATATAGATAAGATGATTCGAACCTTAGAGAGAATGGAGGAGACGAGATAAGCGGCGAAAGTTCGGACCTCGGGAGGCGTCAACTCGAAAGCGGTGACCCAGGGATTGTTGCAGAGGCCAAATTGACGGCGTGGAAGAGAGTGTTTCGGAAGTGTGAGCGGTTGGTGCTGATAACTGTTGTAAATAAAGAAGAGGAAGAGAGAATCGTGTTGTATCTTATTCCATATAGTCCAGGGTATATATATCAATACAATAGTTAGGGTTTTACTTGGAGAACAAAACCCTAGAATATCCCGGATATATTAACGGGGGTATAATGGGCATCCATATTATATTTCATAACAAACTTTATGTAAATAAAATTTTCAATTTTTCAGTCATATATTCCGCTTATTTGCAAATGGGTCTCTTTCAAATCTGTCTTTTAACAACTTCCTTAATCATTACAAAACAGGAATCCATATAGTATCATTATCTTCTGGGATTTATTAATTCTTAACATTAATTTTCTCTCTCCTCTCATGGATTCATGGGATTTTTTTTCATATTATTGTGATTTATTAGTAACCAAATATTAATACCCTCTTTTTATTTCAGGGTTTTGCTTCATTTCAGTAGACTATACTACTTATACACTAAACTCTCTCAGAGATTTAGTTGTGGCAGTTTTTGTGATTCAAGTTTATATCTTTGTTGGGTCAGTTGCTAATTTTGGTTTATGAATATGAGCAAGGAAATGCCAAATCTTTGAGGCCATGTTTCGGATTTTGAACAAAGTAAGTTTTCTCAGATCTGAATTTGAATGTTATATTGATTTTTATTTAGTCAATATTATGAAGTTTTGGATCTATTTTTGTTTTGTTAAGAATATTAGTGATTAAATTGACTGAGCACTGGTTGTAATTTCAAATTGGTTAATGTGTGTAAGTTTAAGTATAAAAATGCAATTCTATTATGATTAGTATGATTAATTTTTGTTTATTGGGGGAGAGGGGGTGTTTATTTCAGTAATATGTGTGACTTTGTCCAACTAATAAACTGGAAGATTTGGATATGAAAAATGGGATATTGTAATGCTAAAATGGAGTCAAAAGGTGCCAATAATGCTAATCCACTTGGGCCATGGTTAAGTGTTAGGTGATGATATCTTTGTTCATGCTGCCCCACTTAGTTCATATGTAAGCAATTGAGAATATGAGGTTTATGTTTTCTAGTTTTTATTTGTTGTTTTATGCTGTATGCATCAATTCTTCATTTTGTTTGTGTATGTAAAAGTGAATTTGGCCAAAAGTCTTGGTCCTTGAATAAAGATGTTTTTTTGCTAGTGTTGAATGTGGGAATTATCTGAGACTCGAAATCTTGTTTCCAATATCAGGAAAACGGTTTACTGGTACATATATGGCACAGGAAATCATCGAGAAGACTTTCGTTTAACAAGTATGGATCTCCGAGTAGAGACCTCTAAATTGGAGTCCATAGCAACAACTACGTCAAGAAGACTTTCATCTGCTTCTTCTGTCTTTTACTCAGCCAATCCTTCACCATTCTTTTCACCAAGTTCGCCAAAGTCTCAGTTTTCTGAGTCTAATCGTACTGATATACCACTTGAAGATGGGAGTATATCCAGTAAAGCAATTCCAGACCCTGAAGCAGAGATGAATGTTAGGCAGCTTCCCCAACCGGACATCCGAGCTTCACTACTGGCAGACGATGTTCAGATGCTGGAACGTGTTTCTTCCTCAATGGGGATTTCCAATGAAACTGCCTCCACTCATAGCCAAGGCCGATGGATTGAATGCTCAAGGTCTAGAGGAAGGCACAAGAAAGTCATGAGACACTTTGGAGTGCCTTTTCCCCCAAATGCGGCTTCCCTGTCTACCAGCAGAGTTAGAAACTGTGATGTTTATATAGGGTTGTATGGAAGAAAACCTCCACTCTTGAGATTTGTTAATTGGTTGCGAGCTGAGCTGGAAGTTCAAGGGGTCAGTTGCTTTGCTTGTGATAGGGCTCGGTGCAGGAATTCTAGGAAGCAAAGAATTGTTGAGCGAGCCATGGATGTTTGCAGCTTTGGAGTGGTGATCATAACGAGAAAGTCTTTTAAAAATCCGTATACTATTGAGGAGCTGAGATTCTTCTCAAGTAAGAAGAACTTGGTTCCCTTGTTCTTTGATGTTGCTTCTAGTGATTGCCTTGTTAGAGATATAATTGAGAGAAGGGGAGAACTGTGGGAGAAACATGGGGGTGAATTGTGGAATTTATATGGTGGGCTGGAGAAGGAATGGAAAGAAGCGATATATGGTCTTTCGCGCATTGATGAGTGGAAGTTAGAGGCACACGATGGTAGCTGGAGAGAATGCATACTCAGGGCTGTAACACTGCTGGCAATGAGATTAGGAAGGAGAAGTGTGGTGGACAGGTTGAGCAGGTGGAAGGAGAAGGTGGAAAAAGAGGAGTTTCCTTTACCTCGAAATGAAAACTTCACCGGTAGGAAAAAGGAGTTATCAGAGCTAGAGTTTATGCTGTTTGGAGATGTTACTGGAGATTCAGAGCGTGATTATTTTGAGATCAGGACTAAGCCCAAGAGGAGGAATGTGACTATTAGTTGGAGTAGGAGTAATTCAATGGAGAGGCAAATAGAGGGTGGTAGTAAAAGAAAAGGTAAAGATCCTGTCATCTGGAAAGAATCGGAGAAAGAGATTGAGATGCGAAGCACCGGTTTCCCTCAACAGCAGCATCCTAATATACCAAAACCAAAGACTGGCAGAAAATTTGCCAGAAGAAAAAGATCGATGAAAATTGTATATGGGAAGGGTATAGCAGTTGTTTCAGGGGAATCTGGCATTGGCAAGACAGAGCTCCTTCTTGAGTTTGCATATAGATATCATCAAAGATATAAGATGGTTTTGTGGATAGGAGGGGAAAGTAGATATATTAGGCAAAATTATCTAAACCTCTGGCCCTTTTTAGAAGTTGATGTCGGAATTGAAACCTGTGCTGAAAAGACTAGAATAAGAAGCTTTGAAGAACAAGAAGAGGCAGCTATGTTCAGAGTGCGCAGAGAACTTATGAGGAACTTGCCGTACTTGGTGATTATTGATAACTTGGAAAGTGAAAAAGATTGGTGGGACCACCGGCTCATAATGGATCTTCTTCCTAGATTTGGTGGTGAAACCCATTTCATAATATCCACACGCCTTCCTCGTGTAATGAACCTCGAGCCCATGAAACTTACCTACTTGTCTGGGGTAGAGGCTCTTTCTTTGATGCAGGGAAGTACAACGGACTACCCACTTACAGAAATTGATGCTCTTCGGGTCATCGAGGAGAAACTTGGAAGGATAACCTTAGGCATTGCTATTGTTGGAGCAATTCTCTCCGAGCTTCCTATTAACCCCACTAGGCTCTTAGATACTGTCAACAGGATGCCCTTGAGAGACTTTTCATGGAATGGTAAGGAAGGTAGTACACTGAGGAAAAACACCTTCCTTTTGCAATTGTTTGAGGTTTGCTTCTCAATATTTGACCATGCAGATGGACCCAGAAGCTTGGCAACAAGGATGGTTCAGGCAAGTGGGTGGTTTGCTCCAGCTCCAGTTCCACTCTCTCTTTTAGCAGCAGCAGCCCATAAAATACCAGAAAAGCACAAAGGAACGAGGTTATGGAAAAAAATCTTGCATTCCTTACCTTGTGGATTTACCTCCTACACCAAGAGATCAGAAGCAGAAGCTGCTTCCATGTTGTTGAGGTTTAATATTGTAAGGAGTAGTAGCAAGCAGGGATATATATATTTGAACGAAATCGTGAAGCTTTATGCCCGTAGAAGAGGGGTAACTGGTGTTGCTCACGCAATGGTTCAAGCTGTTATTAGCCGCTCATCTGTACTTGAGCATCCTGAACATTTATGGGCGGCATGTTTTTTGATATTTGGGTTTGGAAATGACCCAATAGTTGTGGAACTCAAGGTCTCTGACTTGCTGGTTCTGGTAAAAGAGGTGGTTTTGCCTCTTAGTATAAGGGCATTTTTAACATTCTCACGGTGCAATGCTGCAGTTGAGCTCCTTCGTTTGTGCACGGATGCACTTGAGACGGCTGATCAAGCATTTGTTACTCCAGTTGATAAATGGATGGACAAGTCCCTTTGCTGGAAACCAGTTCACACGAACGCGCAGTTGAATCCCTCGTTGTGGCAGGAAATGGCATTGGCAAGAGCCACCGTATTAGAGACGAGGGCTAAGCTTATGCTGAGAGGAGGGCAGTTTGACATTGCTGATGATCTAACTAGGAAGGCTATTTTTATTAGGACCTCAATCTCTGGTGAAAATCATCCTGAGACTCTTTCTTCTAAGGAAATCCTGGCCAAAATTACTAGGCTTTTAGCAAATGTTCAAGCACATAACTCACCATAGTTTTTCATTCTTTGTTATTTTCCTTAGCATAAATTTACATTAGGAGTATACATAGTGTTTCGAATAATGTCATTTTAACCATCTCAGGGAATTAATCTAATACCACTTCAATACTCAAATGAGAGGCCATTCTTTCCAAGATCTATGTGTTTTCTCCATTTCTTCTTTCTTTAAGGTCAAATTACGCCATGTTTCAGATTGTGTGACACATTTCAGTGATCCTTCCTGTTATGCCTTTTCTTTTGTTTGTTGATAAGAACATAAATGGTGAACGTTCAACTCTCAACAGAAGAGTTCTCGCTGTTTTCAACTGGTTTAAAACGAAATTTCTTCCTTTAAAGCTATGACTGTGGTATAGGAACTGTTGTGATACCTTGGCCTTCGGACCCTAGCTCGTGACACTGTACAATGTGCATAATATAATTTCGTAGCACCTTCTAAAATTTCATTTTGAGAGATATACTCTTTACATAAATTTTGTATTTTGACAGACTTTTTTTGCCTTTTTTGATTTCATTGCAAGTTTCAATTTATGGTTTTAACATTTGAAATACCATTTCATATAGGCAGTATAATAAAACTCATCATACCTAACTAATCATGTTTATTTTGAAAAGTGACAACTGAAGACTGTCGACTAATTCCCACGAGAGATGAAAAATAGACCCTTAGAGGTTTTCTTTCTTTAGTTCCCTTCCTTTGTTATAATATTCCTTATATATACAAAGCTTATCATCCATGGTGTTCTTGGATGAGTTGAGGGAGAGGGTTGGGTAGAAAACTAGAAGAAGATGATCAGGGGAAAGTATCTCAGAAGAAGAAAAAGAACACAAAAGAGGGTAGTAGTTTTTTTGGGGGGAGAGATTCTATTTATTTGTTGCATTGCAGACTGCAGAGTAAGGTACTATTCCATAACCTGGAGACATGAAACGTCTGCAAGCCAATCAGAATTCCAGACTCTTAAATACACAAATGACAAATCTACAATATTTTGAGCTAATTTAAAAATTGACATTGTTCAATGTGTAAAGATAACAACTCCAACATATTGTCGTAAGCCTTGGTACACAACCCGAGATCCTGTAACTGACAATGGAAAAACTTTGTTTACACAATGTGAAAATATTCTTGCTTTTTACATTGGTTTATGAAATAAAACTCCATTCCTGTAATATACTTGCTTGAATGGGACAACATTGGCTTCCTTCTTCTAGAAGAGGTAGCTCTCCTCTCCCTAGGAAAGGACTCATTATTTACAGTTGACATGGTCGAGCTTAAGATCTTTTGAGGACAAAATAGTGAAAGACCAAGCCAGGAATCCGGGCGGCTCCATGTAACACAGCTAAACTGGCCGTCGACTACGCATAAGTACAAAAAGTATGTGATCTGTCCTTGTTTACGTACTCTACTTGCACTATTTGGCCCTGCCTACTCCTATTGAAGCCTACTTCATTACCCTTTTGACCCATTAGGCCATTATCTCTTCGTAAGTAGTATTTACCATAGAATTGTTTGGTACACTGCCCCATTCATTTGTAGACGATGGAAGCTTGCTAGAGTTTGGGGGTTTAACTGTTTAAGTTGCCATGGACGCATTACAGGTCAATTATCGGGTACCCGATTGTCACCAAATTAAAGGGAAAAGGAGACCAGAACAACAATCGCTACAACTGAAAGATGGTGCATTAATTACAATAGCTTGGGCTTCAACAGTAAAACTCATTGAAGCTTACCACTCAAAATTTGACTTGGACATCAGCTCAAATTCATATAGCTGAAACAAATCCCGGCTTCTGATCACCAAATGAACAGTAACTAATTTTCAGAATTTCAATATATCTCATGGAACACTCTTCATGTCCCAACAAATACAGATGACAAGCACTGTATAACAAAATTATTCATCCGAGTAGCATGGTATGCCTAAAATTCTAATAATTACCGCATCTGACCTTTTCGAGAGAGAAGGAATGGTTTTCTCTATTTTTGTGGGTTCTTCTGAAGCAGAGCCTGTTTAAACATGGCACTCATTGTCTCCGTCTTCGGTTGGTCGGCACCATCTCCATCAATAGCTGCCTGTGTTTCGGCTTTCTCAAGCATAGCCTGCTTATACATGGCACCCATCATTTCCATCTTTGCTTTCTCTTTCTCCATCTGCATATCCATAAGAGCCTCCACTTCTTTGTCGACTGGCTTGAAGTACTCATTAATATCACCTTCCTGAAAAAAAGTATGAAGTTATTAAAAACCTTGAAATCCTTTAGGGTCAAAACTCAAAGCCAACTGAAAAATCCAGGAAATATGACCTTGGAGAGAACAGTTACGCATATACAACTCCCTATGTGCACATTCATCTTTCCCAACACTCCCAAGAAAATACGTAGCTTACGCAACAACAAAGCGACAACACAAGACAAGATGAGGATTTCAAGTGTTTTAGTTAGCTAAGCAGAAATTAAACAAATATGACCGTCTTGTCAGCAACACAATTTTACATCTTTTTTTTTTTTTGCACAGCAGCTTACAATTGAAAAAAAACACTAACAGAAAAAATAAGAAGGCCAATACTCCCTCCATTCCAGAATAATAGGTCACATTTCTATTTTATCTCTCCCAAAATAATAGGCCATATTCTAGATTTAATAAGCTACAATTCAGAATTTCTCATATTAACCTTGATGATCCCATCAACTAACTGACTAAGAACTCCAAAAACCAAAATATGCCATATTGAGATGGTGCAGATTTTAATGCAAATAGCGAAGGATAGTTATGATATGCAGCTCCTTTTCTTAAGACTGACCTCAACTCAAAGACCCATAATTTGGGGATAGGGATAGTATATCTCAACGTTGTACAACTTTGCAAGATGCAAATTAGTGTTGAGTACAAGTCATGCAAATATAACACTGTCTACTGTCAGCTGCATAATATTATGCAACAAATCAAAGATCAAATAAAACTAGAAATAAGGCGTAATCCAAAATAGAAGAGCTACGTGCATATTAAACTTGTTAACAGGCTCACCATCTCTTCCAGCTTCTTATTAAGATTTTGCATTTCCTCCACCATTTTTCGAACTTCAGACAGCACAATTTGTTCAGGGACCTTTTGTGTAGCCAGCTTTTTTTCTTGTGCCTAAACAGAAACATATAGAAGAACATGTCAAACAAAATCAGGAAGAACTGGGATCAATAAAGTCCACATCTCATATACCTTAACATATTCCTTAAATCCATAAAATGAAGCGTGTAAGAAATCTATGTCATCTTAGCATTCTAAATAATTACATGTCATCTATATCACTTATCTCCACCTCATTGTTGGATCAGTGCAAAGCACCACCTCAGTAATCTAACCTTCCAAGTTCCAACTTAAGCAATATTAAAATGATGCAGCGCACACGTCAAATATGGGACTTGTGCCATCATAATCTTCTCTAAGTCTCTCCTACCCATATATTCCATGTAAAGCTAATATACAAACCTCTACTGTGGCAGTGCTATGCAAGTGCAACAACATAAACCCTTGTTCCCTACTTTGCATGACCATCTTTCCATTATATTTACTCAATAATTTAATCCTTGTGGAGCTAATCTCCAAGCTCCTTCCTTTCATGCACAAGGAGTGAGTCATATCCACACACCATCTTTGTCCTTCCTTAGTTCATGCAAGTATAATAATTTGAATAACATCAAAAAATATTTGCCTACGCAACCTCATTAGAAACATTTCAAGTTAGGTTTTTACTCGGCCTCACATCAATCATGCATAAACCAAACAAATAATGTCCAAAGGCAAGTAGACATTTTCAACTTTTCAATGTCTTTCATGCTCACAACGTCAAGGCTATTATATATGATTTTCCCAAAGTAATTGATGGTGAGCTTGGATACAAGAACTTCATTTGAAGTTCTGGAATTAGGTAAATTTTGTGTTTGGATACCCAAAGAATTTCAAATCTGGAACTTCTACAAATTCTGAAAAAAATATTCCAACAGAGGATTTAGAACTACACAACTCAACTAGTCATTTAAAACTCCTAACTCATCCCAGACCCCAGTCTCTTTCTCCTCTCTATGTCATTATTTGCAAACCTTTACCTGTCTCCTTTCTCCCATAGCTCACTCCTTACTTACCACCCTCTGTTTCCTTTATCTCCAATTGTCAATCTAATTTCAGCATCAACAGACTATGGGACAAGAATTTGAAAAGAACTTTTTCCCCTTCTCTAAGTTCTATTGGATGGGTAACAATGGAACTTATTGTATTCTTCTCTCATCAGGTTCTTCTTCCTTTTTTTTGTTTTTTGTTTTTGTGCTGAAGACAATTTGTAAGTGGTATTGCTATTTGAATTAGGGGTTGATTTGCTGTTTATTAATTAACTTCTCAAATTTTTTTGGTGAAAAAATAGCTAAATTACCATTCCATAACTAGAATGGCAATGACATCCTTAACATTCTAGTGGAAATGGAATTTGGATTCACATTATTAGCGTTTTCCAAACACTTGACTTAGAATTTAAATACAACATTTCAATTTCCAGATCTGAATTCAGATCAAATCTTCAGATAAAAACACTGCCCAGAGAAGAGAAGATTATAGTTAAAAAGCACACACACAGATAAAAGGCATGAAAAGAATATGCAGAAGATATTCAGAAGATTCCTATATAATTGTTATGCCTTGTGGTAATGTAACCCTATCACAATGGTTCTTCCTAAACTAGACATAAGGTGCGTTCTCTTTATTTGAACTTACTAGACCTTATTGGACATGATGAGTGAGCCCTAAAACTTTTTGAATAAGGTGAGGAGAACCCGCCAATAATTATATGCAGAGAAATATAGTAAATCAGCAAATATTTTTCACAGATCGTCACACAATGTATTGGTTATTCACTTCAAGAGAGAAGAAAACTGAACATATAAATAACTCTGTTAGTTCCATCAACATTGAGGCTGAAGTTGTATGAGTGTAGACCTCCCAACACATTATGCGTGCATGTAAACTCATCAAGACAGGGATTTCAGCCTTATCATGAGAAAAAAAATAGCACGTTTGGTTGCGCATTTTAATGCCGATGGAAAAGGCATAGAGACATCTATTTCAAGATGTTTGTTTCGGACTTTTGTTCTTGCACTCTGTTACTTACCAGAATGGGAATCTGGCCATATGATACCTCTCAAGTCTCAATCCCTTGTGGTTTCAGATACCCTTACATGGGGGTAATCTAAACCATCCTTGATCCAGCCACCTGGCACTACTTTTCAGAGCTACCCTTTCCTTCAAAATACTACATCAACTTTAACCACCTCTTCTCTCTTTCCTTGGGTACCTATATCGATGACAATGCTATTAGGGCTGGGTTTTTTTTTATCTATATGAGTCACGAACGCACTACAAAGTTCAAAGAAAGGGAAGGGGAATTCGACTGTGAACGATCGGTCACAGAACCTCAATCTTAACCACTAGGCCAAGACATCCTAGGTAATGCTATTAGGGCTGTCATAGCTAGTGATTTGGTTCAATGCAATCTGTTTACTGAAGAGCACTTGAACCAAGCATAGCTTCAGAAAGTAATAAATAAGACCTTATTTCGATTTGTTTTGTCTCCTTTAATTGAATCCAACCCACTTCCCGAAAAGCACTCAAAACCAAACAATGCCTGATTCTTGAAATGATAGGCAAAAACATGTCATTTTCTCCTGCAAATCCCCCCCCCCCCAGAAAACAAGAACAGATACGTAGACAGTAGATAATATTCAGCGTTTACAGTGGTGTTGACGATATTCTTCAAATTCCCACAAATTGGATTATAAAACTTCACAATTAAAGGACCCTCTTCTGTAAGAGGCTTTTTGTTTAGGTTCATTAGGTATTCACTAAGGTCAAATTACCTAAATTTCAGTCAGAAACCCCTAATTAAATCTTCCACTGATAATCAAACAAAAACCCTAATATAGAATCAGATTAAATTGACTAAAATCAACACTCAAGATACAATACAACCACAAAATCTCCTTGAATAATCTTCAATTTCCAAAACAATCAGCCACAATCGAGAAGCATAAATTCAAAACTAAAGAGAAAAACATAAATTAAGAGGAGAGAGAAAAGAAATATACAGATCGAAGACGCTGCTCAAGCTGCAATCTATAAGATCGAATGCGACGTTCTTCATAACCAGAAAGAACTCTTACATAAAACATAGCTTTCCTCCCGAACTCCAATATCCTCTTCATAACCAGCAATTTACAAAATTATGTTTTCTTCTTTTAATTTGATAACCTTGTTTCAATCTCTTCTCTTTATCCTTCTTCCTTTTCTTTTTCTTCGTTAATGGTGAAAATGGCGGAATGTGATTGCAGTGAGGCTGGATGGAGGAGAGAGAGTGCGATTTCTGCTGAAAGTTTCAGAGTCTAAGGTGAGAGAGAGTGGAAGGAGAAGGCCACACTTGAGTCTCAAAGCTTCCTTGGTCTTATCTGATCTCATCTGATCGGATCTTCTAGTTGTCTTATGTCTTATCGAGTGATTGCTTTTAAACCTTGACTTGTTAAGCATATCTTTGCGATAATAAGGAAAAAAATTATTATCATGTGAGTTTGTTTAATTTGTCTCAACACGTATTTTGATATATGAGATTATAAGCAAAATGGAAAGAAAAAAATCTCTTCTAATTTGAATATTTAACTAACAATATGAATTGATTGTAACGATGTAATTAGTATAACTATTCAATTGCAAGCAAACCCATTTGATGATTCTTGTTTAAGGTTCAGGGAAAAACAAAAAGGTTTTCGTGTTCAAGTAAATATCAAAGTATTTGTCACTTGCTTTCTATATATGTGATCATTTCTTCCTAGTAATGCCTACTACCATCGGTACCATGGAGATGGTTGCCTTGTTGGTAAAAAAACCAAAAATAGTATGCGCAAATTACTTATGAGTTTCGACGATATAAACTTGAGATTGTTTACAATAATTAACACACTTAAAAATACTTCATCTGTTTCAATTTAGTTGTGAGACTTTCTATTTAAGACCTTTTTTTTCCTTTGATGACCAAATACTTGTAACGATAACGTCTGGTTGACCGAAAATTGAGATTATTCTACAATAGGAAATGCACTTATGCTATAGAACTCATTTATAATTGATTACTGATAATACATTTTATTTAAACCATGATTGAACCTTATGTTTCGACGTAAATGAATTTGATCAACCTTAATTAGGACCATTTACGCTAAAAATTAGTATTTTTAAGATAAAGAGAACACTCCCCAGATCTTACTATAATGAATAATCTTAGATTTAATTGGTAGTGGTCTAGTGGGTGTGCACTACCCACTAGTTCCCCCCAAAATTTGTCCCAATTTGTAACCTTTGCTAAACAATCAACAGTTTTAGATCACTCAAAGAGATTTTAGAGGATGCTTTCAATATTATCCAACTTCATTGGTAGAGAGGACTGCAACTACTATCAACACATCATCAGAAATTACAGCAACCAACTCCGATAGAAAATTTCCTGATTCCAACCAACTTCCATAACGTTTATGTTTTTTTCTTAATGACATCTAGAAATTACCTCAAATCCATGACATGAATGAATATACGCCTTGTCCCTCATTCGCGATACTTCTCGGTTTACTAATATACATAAGGCTAAAGAGATAGAAGGGAAGTCTTCAGATATTATTTTCCATCAAACTTACCCTTCAGAGAGCAATTTCCCATCTTTTTTACTTTTATAAGATTAAATGTACAGATAGACAGTTAAATTCAGCATCAAGGGTCAGCTTTGCCGGCCACCTCATCATCACCATCGCTAGAGGCATAACCATCCTCGCTCAGCTCTTCTTCACTAGATTGTTCATCCTCCTGTACTGCACCAATATCCTCGGGCTTGGCATATTTCTCGCAATATTCTGGAACATGAGCCAGTAATAAGTTGTGTGATCATATGAAATGAGTAAAGCAGCAGTTAGAAAATAGCGCAGTAACTTGGGAAAATATCAACTATGAAGTTGTAGCACCAGAGTGATAAAGATTTCTTAAACAAGAACAATGTTGGATTAGTAAGCTTTTTGCAGGTTGACACCAATATATCAGAATCAAACATAGGTTCCAACGAGACTCCTTGATCCCTCATAAGAGACTGACAAGATAATATTCAGATGTGATATGTTTTTCTGAAAATCTAGGATGAGAATCAATGGATACAGCATAAGTGTACCAATAAGCATTTGACAGAGTTGTACAAGTATCCCTTCAACAAGCTCGACAAACATACTGTAGTAAATGTAAACAATGAACACAACACCTAATCAGCCATGTACAAGAAAGGCAAGATGCGATGTGACATTTACCCACAGCTTACATTTACCATGTCAAAAAAAAGGGAATTCGTGTTACTTCAGTAAACTAGAAGCCATACTCATAAACATGCAAATGCAGATCGTAATACTGGCAGATGAAGTAAATGGGCAAGGGAAGAGTAACTGAGAAATAAAGAATACGTGCGGCCTACTTTCCATTATCTCCAATGATGGAGTAGACATATCTACTTTCCAAAATGATAAATAAAAATACTTCCCATAATCTTCCATGGGATAGACACGTCTCTCTTCCATAATACAAATATAACTACATTCCATAATCTCTCATGGGATAGACATGTCTCTCTTTGGGGCTGAATCCAAAGCTTTCAGCATCTGCATAACAATGTAAAGAAGAAGAATAACCTCTTCTACACCTGCAACCCTCACTACCAACCCCGATGTCCCAGCACCTCAACCCAATAGAAAGATATTTTGAAAAACATGATCTAACTCACTAAGAAAAAACACGATCTAAGACGTTCTTGGAAGAAGAAATCAGGAACACATTGTTAGGGTTCAAGGTTCACCTAATGTGCAATCTAACGAGAAAACAATGTAGAATAAAATAGACAGGAATCAATAACGAATGGCACTAGCGAAGTTAACATGGAAAGCCAATAATCGGGACAAAACCTCCAGATACACACTAGGACTTTGAAAATATATAAGATGATGATACAAGTCTTTAAAGAACTCTAAATCCAAGTCTTAACCACGTTTAATCCTATTAAACACTCCAATTCTCTCTAAGAGTTCTCACAACTCTCTGAAATCATAATTATTGTCAAAATGGCTAAACAAACACTCAGGTTATAACAAGTAGGTCGGTTTCAGCGTTGCTCGCAGAGATGGACCCATAAGGGCGGGTGACACAACACTTCTTTGCTGCTCTCCTGTTTCTCCAAATCCACAAGCTAAACCTGAAAAGTCCTATATACCAACCAACTCCACACCACTGAGCACATATCTCCCAATTGCTACAGAAAATAAGAGATCTGGGAGGAAGATCCGAAAGACATACTACAATTGCCAAGGACCATTATGTAATAATTCTACTTACAATTGCCAAGGACCTTATGTAATACTTACAAACTTGAGATCAGACAAACAGAACAAACGATAACTTACAATCTTTTCCGCAAAGTGGAAGATCCATGCAAAGTACTACAGTTGCCAAGGACCCTTATGTAGACATAACCACCAGACCACCTTGTGACTAAGGTAGCAGAGTGACAAGTTCTTCAAAACTTCTTATTTCCCTGCACCACTGCCACAATCTCATGCAGAGGCAATGTATCTTCTCCATGAGTTCAATTTTACATTTTAGTATTTATTGAGGCCTTATTGACCTCTTTGAACCACTCCTCTTAATTGCCCAATTAGGTGATCACTTAATCAGGCCATCAACTTATTCAATTGATCCAACAAATCACTTTCTAGTTCAAAGAAATCATCCTTCAAAAGCAGCTTGTTATTTGTTCCTTAAAAGATTTCGACATTAAATTGTCTTCCATCTTCTTCCATATAGTTTCACATATATCTCATCAATATGCCAACACAGTGGATATTGCGTATATCTCATCAAGGAAATTATGGTAGTTATTGCACGAGATAGATATTACTGTGTCACCATTGAAAAAGAGATTTCACGAACTTTTCGAGATATCCTAAATTAGTAATAAGGAGTTCATATGCATTAAAGGAACTAATAGTACCTAGAATACAAGAAATTGACATATATTCCTTTTAAATACCAACATAATCCAAAGGAACTGCAAAACTCGTCCACATAATACAAAACCCCGACACAAGGACACCTTGATACCATGGCCTCACCCTATGAGGATTCCATTTCACGACACACCCCAAATATGGGTGCGTCAATACAACCACCAGGCTTCGGCTTTTGTAGCCTTGTCACAACAATAATAATTCTCCGTATCCAATATATACAATTTATCCATGCACTTACATTACATGATGTTTGAACCTGCATATATTTTTACCCATCTCTACCCCCTAATCTATTCCACGACCTTACCCTATAAGGATTCCACTCCAAGACACACGCCAAATATGGGTGCGGTAATACAACCACCAAACTTACGCCTTTGTGGCCATGTCACAACAATAATGATTCTTCAAATCCAAGACATACATAAAATTTATACATGCACTTAATTCAGGAATGTTTGAACCTGGTAAAACACTGTTGCCCATCTCTACCCCCCCACCCCCATTCTATCCCAAGAGTCTCTCTTCCATTCTTATTCTTTCACAGATAAAAATCAAGTCAAGGGAGAAAAAAGCACATTGGGTTCAGAAAGTCTACTCTGCTTTGCAGTTGGCACAGATGAAAGTTATATACTACCCTCAACTCTCCATACCTCATTGCTAAAATAGAATGCTTAAATTGAATCAACTCCCTAGTTCTTCCATCTATGCCCAACCCAAATAGTGGATATGGATAAAATTTTGTCAGAATTAATAGCCTAACCTTCCTTACCTTTTACAATTCTATAAAAAGTGTACTTTACTGAATACCCTTCATATCAATTTCTCATACACTATTATCACAATTGCATCCTCACTTTCTTTCCAAACCCATCCTAGTATTTGCTAACCGCAAAGGCGTTGTTTGTTATGGTTAGTTGTAAGAGATACAAATATTTATGAAGTCAAATTCATATGTTCAACAGTTTGTAAGTCAACTTCCTTAGTACAAAGCAACGTTACACGATACAGGATCCGATACGATTTATGGTAAGGGAACGAAGACGTGAACACAATCAGAAGCAACAACGAAGCATAAGGAGCTGGCTAACATTCTGGTGGACTCGCATCACTCATGGCTACCCCAAAACCTCTATGGCCTATGCTCTTGAGCTCCATAGTTGTTTAGCAATGTTCAATTGCATAACTAGGGTTTTTAATCCAAACCCTAGATCTCAAATCACACTTGATTTTCAGCACAAAAAGCTAATTGGAAGTGCCTTAAGGGACGGAGCAAGAGGAGTTCCGGGTCGCCAAGATTAAAGGACTGTTGTGACCATCGACAATCTGATCCTGTTTGCCTCCCGTTTCAGGGTGCACAACTGGTTCGTGCTTCAAGGGTCCGACCTCTGATCCGGAGCACCGATACCAAGCTAATTGTGCTCTCCCACGAATAATACATAGCTTCACTTTCATAAAACACCATACTTTTTCTTGTTTTTAGATAGAAACTACAAGAAAACTAAAACTTCTTAGAGAGTGTATCAAACAAGGCTAAGGTATATTCACTCCAGCATGCTACATTTAGAGAAATATCCAATTCCAATGGCAATGAAGGAAAGTTAAGGAATGTAAAGCTAGCCAAATCTCTTTCAAGTTGTATTTGAAGCAACCATCTCACATCTCCTCAAAGTACCCATATAACACACAAAAGTCAAGTTTACCTTGTCTTTAACATGGTAATATAGACTTCCTGGCTCCTGCACAAAAATGAGCATGCAGTTCCCAGTATATTCGATTAAAATACAAACCAAAAATGAACAGAAGTTCATCCTCAGTCAACCATGAAAAAGACCCAAAACCATCAAGAATTGCTGCTCAAGAATAAGCGTGAGGAAGGAGAGAGGAGATAGAGAGATATGTCATGAGGAGAAGCCCGAGAAAATTATCCATTATCATCTGATACAAAGAAATTAAGCCTCCTTAAAAGGAGTGAGAGAGACTCAATAAAAACATGTAGTTGTTGAAGATTTTGCTAGATTTTTGTCCAGGCAACATCACTGGTGGCCTAAAAAATATTGACATGAAAACATCATGGTAGCTACTAATACCAAACTGACAATAAGAAAAAGAGAATGGTTGGCAGAAGATTTTTTTGTCCAGGTGACATGGATGGATAAAAGAAATGACAAAAAGCATCACAGCAGCTAATATTTAATGCCAGACTGGCAGGAAAAAGGATATGAAAATAGTGAATAGAAGGTTATACTACTGTTTTGTCCACTTCCCATGAATACTAACCCTGAAGAAGATGACGAGAACGAATCATGGTAGCTTCACCATATATTACGAAGTGGTGATATTGACAGGGTGAAGGAAGAGCAGAAAAGGACTGGTTCAGAGAACAGCAGGAATGTACATGCATATGCCATTCCTCAGCTTCCAAACCAACAATATTAACACACTTTCTGGTCATGTTAATAACCTAAAGGAATCAATCATTATCTTACAATAGACGCATCATCGGCAAATGTACATCACCTATTGACTTTACACAAAAAGACCTGACCATCGCAAATTCGCAAGGGAAACTGGAAGTGAGCGCTAAATTATGTTAAAGTGTGCCTGATATGCTATATAACTTAAAAAAAAAGGAAATTTACCCTCACAATTCCTTCCACGTCAAAATGGCAACCCTTTGTCAAAACCATAAGCATGTAAAGCCACTACTGTATACCTAATCTACATTTTAAAGATCACATCATGTTAACGACTCTCAAAATTGCTAAATCTCTACACTGCAGATATCTATTATTTTTAATAAGGTTGAGCTCCCAGCTAAATAAAATAAGAGAGAAAATATGACAGTGCAAATCCCTGCATTTTGCATCTCTAACCTAAATTTGCTGATTCATAAGGCATAACCTCACAATAATATAATCAGGACAAGTGGACAACCACAGAGCAGCAGCCTTGTTGCCTGAGAACGAAATTATTCACCTTAGTGGACTGCTTTAAAGCTTGAAGTCAGAAGAACACCACTATAAGTTGTGCACAACACATATAAACCACAGCTTTAGTATCATGCTCATGGAACCAGCCACATAATGCTTCTTGCTCGCTGGTAAAAGTATTTCTGGCCCAAATGGAAACACATGGTCAATATTCCATATAATTTCCACGATCTATCTGAAGACTGTAATATTATCCAATTTAAGACATTTCACCAGAGAATTTCTACCAAGGTGCTCTGCCTAGCTGGAGCTATCGCCATTGTGCTTATTCCCATCATTTAGCAAGTAGATAATTTTAAGCCGGGATGGTTATTTCACGAACCAATATCATAGCTCTTTCATGCTTGCAAAGAAAAGAAGTCCTCAGGTGCACAACATCAAACATCAACAAAAACTAACCTTCAACACTCCTCAGGAAAGACAACAACCAGGACCAGATCTTGCCATCCTGAACAGCCCAGACCCCACCCTTACCATCTTGCACGTCCAGAATACAACAATGAAATACCATAACCTTTCTTTGTCACAATACCCTTCCTCCACCTCTCACCACAAAATAGCAAGGACACAAACTATCTTCAAAAAAAAAACTTTTGCTCCAACAAGAAGATAGATGAACAACCAATAGGTGGTATACCAGCAATTGCTAAACTCTGCAATCAAAAGCAAAGCAGATAGTTGGAAAGACATTACATATAACACCCCATCTCGTCTATTGATCAGATCTAACTAATCAGATCTAATAACAAAAGCACTAACTGCTAAATTTCTGCCATGTAGTCCAGTATGTTGACTCGTTCAAAACTTTGTACAAAAGCATTCATGAGAAGTGTTTTGGGGCAAAATTCGTGGTATATGAAACGTGGTGGTTAGAAAAAAGAGTGATGCAACATATAAAAGTGAAAAGATGCAGCAATGGAGACACAAACTAACTTCCCAAAGGAAGTGTTTTTTGCATCGGCACAAAAATGTGGATATTTTTTTAATATAAGAAAGAAAATATGGATACAATGTTATGATCAAGAACAGGAAAAATATGAAGAATAAGATACAGAGCTCGTCAGAAGTAATGCTCGAAAGTGTGCGGACATTTTCTCAGAGGATATAGATTTGAAAATTGCAAACCACCCTACAGCAGAGGAAAACTTAACTAACAGTGTGCTTAGAAAAGCTGCACTTACCCTTTCAAAAGAAAAAAAAAAAGCTGCACCTATAAACATTCAAGAGATCTTATCATCGAATTAAAATCCCAGTGAATGAGCACTATATCAAAAGACACCGAGTTTTAGAACTCTGTATTACATCAATCAATGATGATGTCCTAAATTGTTGTCATCTTAAGAAAAAAAATGAGAAAAGAGGTATTGATCAGAAAACATAATAATGTATCTAACAACTTTCTTCTTCCCTAACCTTTTTGCCTTTTTGGTCCTTAGAGTTTTCAATTCAAGCAATATGCATATCACGTTTAGAAGCGACACTGAAAAGGCCCTAAATTAGTTAACCTCCTTCTTCGTAGAAGTGATAGTTGAATTAGAAGGATTGCAAGTATCTCCCTAGTCAGTGTTGAGTTGTTGACAACTCAAACCCATTTTTCAGAGCAGACATGGTTGATGAGAGCTGGGGAAACAAAAGCTATCAAAATTGTGCTGGAGAAAAATGGTGAAATTCAAAAGGTGACAACTCACTCATTTACATATAAAGGTGAAGACAGGCAACTTCTGGAGATAAAAGATCAGGTCAACTGGATATGAGAAACATTCATATAACCTAAGAGATATTGGGGTGATGGAATGACATGGTCCAAGCCATAGTAATAGCAAAAAGGTTGTGTAAAACCCTAGTTGATGGCAACAAATAAAAGGAAACATTAATGCTAGATTATGAGTGAATCCTTAAAAGGCGTTGTATTTAATCACTGAATACACATAAGAAAATACGGCATATGAGAACTATTAGCAGATATTGAACACAAAAGGAGGAGAGAGCCTGGAAACGAGCTTATTACTTTCACTCACTGGGTCTGAATAGAGGAGAGTTAGGGAAGCAGAAAAAAACTTGGATCAATCAAAGTACAAAAGAATGGAGAACAAGAGGTCCTTCTAAGACAAAGAACCATGCAAAGGTGGCAAGGTTGAATCTAGTAACCTTCCAAGATTAGGGATAGGTACGTTTGTTTGGCTGGACTTGCTTTGGTCACAAAATTATAGATTTTGAGGTCATCCGTAATATCATAGAGCAAAAGGTGAATTGTAGAAAGTAAATTGGAAAACAGGAGGGGAATAGTATAGAAAAGGAACTACACATGTTCTACTGACCTTCATGAATGACCAGAGACCAGGGGAAGTCCTATGGAAATGCTTAGAGACAAAGAAGGTGCCTATAGCATATATAATCAGACATGTATAAAGGTGTTGAGATTGGATGAAATACGTTCAACGCGAATATTAGTTACATCAAACAACATCTTCAAGTCCTTTCCTATTCGCGAAAGTTACGGATGAGCTTACTAGGACAACTCAGAGAAGTGCCATAGTGAAGGTTATTCAAGATGTCTGGATGATACAAAGAAGGTGTCACACGGCAAGTTAGAACTTCGGACGGATATTTTGGAGTGGAAAGGAAAAGTACACTAGGAGATGTAACGCCTGGAAGTAGGACTAGAATGAATGATCACAAAGAAGGATTGTTTTAATTCTCAAAAGCTCACTCGATGAAGAGAAGGAAGAAGATATTGTATATTGTATCGAATCGAAGTAATGAAACGGAGAGGCTACTCTATTGAAGGTCTTGACTAGAAGCTAAGAATATAAAATTACAAAAAAATGAAGAAACAAGGTAAAAAGTGAGTGTGACATGACTCACATCTATAACAGGTTTGAAGGGATAGAACTTAGATAATTTGGACATTGGACACGTTAATGTGACATTCAGGTTCGCGAGTAAGAAAATCTAATATCATTCTAAGGGATTAGAAGAAAAAACAAGTAAACCAAGCAAGTATTAGGAATGATCAGACAAAATATGGCCCATCTCAGACTCTAAGGATCACATGAGCCTTGGTAGGAATATGCAGCCTACTAAGCCCCACGTTGCTGACTCAATTTAGGCGGTTTTTCTTTTAGTTTAGGTTTTTCAGAATTGCACCACCCTTAGCTCTCTATGGAACTTTTTGTATTTGCTCTTATGGGGATCGTATTAGGTGCATTTGCACCATTGTCCTAAGTCCTAACCAGCAACATCATTATTTAAATTCATACTCTACTACTTTTCTTTTAACATTTTGTTGTTATTAGTATTAAATATATCAAATCAATTTTTCAAAATTTATACTTTAGAAGATGTTTTTTGCAAGGGTCTATCGGAACAGAGTTTCTACTAGTTTGCACTAACTAGGGATAAGACAGCATACATAATTGGACCTCCCCTGCCCTTAAATATTAATTGTCATGAGCATTTTAGAAAATTAACACAGACAGGAATGTAGACTAGCAATTCAAAACAAAAAGTGTCAAATGTCTCTTATCGTCAACATGAGCACAATAACATGAACCCTCAAGAAAGCCTCTCAAGCTTATTACCTTTTACCCTCTGCTCATATGTAGCTTTATCACGCATCAACAAAGCTGCAGCTTCCCCATTCAAGGGATCTGATGGGTTCGGATACAATAGAAGTTGAGGCAGAAACGCTTCAAAAACATTTACTAAGTCTGCGAAACAAGTTCATTACACATTACATTAGCAATCGTCCAACAATAACAGCAAAGTACTCGAGCTCTTTTGGGCATTGAATACCAAACTAAACTAAGAAGCATACCAAACATAGGGCTCCAAGTCTGATTAATAACATCTAAACAAACTGAACCAGACCTGAAAATTAGATACAAGAGCAGAAATTCAGTGCTATCGAAACATTATCGATTAAATGGTAGAATCATTCAATAAAAATTAACAACAACTTCTATAGCACCCATTTTCACTACAAATAACATCTGCACACTTACATTTCATCAACATTAGGATGATATATCTTGTTGATAAACCCGATCGACGGAGACTTGTAAGGGTAGGCATCTGGAAGCTCTACCCTTATCTTCCAAACACCTCCCTGGTAAGGACCTACCAAAAACCAACAATGTGGAGAAAAATTATCTTTTCTCTACCAAAATCTTACTTTCCCGAGAATATAATTCTAGCAGATTGTGAAACACAGCAAACTCAATTAAAAGCAATATCATCATACATATAAAAGAGCTGAAATTAATTAAAATAAGATCTTAAAATCACATAATTACATAAAGTTCACTCTAACATTCAAATATTACAAGTACAGATTAAAAGAACTACTACTACAAGTTACTAGCAGCTTTTTGTTTTTCAACTAAATCACACCAAGATTCTTCAAAACTCAAAACCCAATCAAAAAGATAACAACCCAGAAAAATTAAAAACAATCTTAACAACTTCAACTAATATAATCTAAATTGAAAACATATATATACATATAATCATTTCAATAAGCAAAAATTAAAGGAGTAAAGATGATATACTGTCACTGGGTCCATGAAATTCCACATAAAATTCTTGCATGCCATCATTGATCATCTCCACCTTATAATCACTCATCATCCTAGTTCACAAAAATCAAACACAATCCCAACTTTTTTAATATACTAAGAAAAAATTAGAAAAATTCATAAAAAATAAATTTAAAAAATTAAAATTCTGGGTATGTACAGTTTCATCAAGTCCATCTCACGGCGCTTGCTAGGAGAAGACATTTTTTATCTTTTGATATTTTTAGGACAGGGTTTTTTGTCTGAGGAGAAGAACAAAATTTTAAGAAGAGAGAGAAAAAGTGTGATTTCTGAGTTTCGGTCACATAAAGCAAAGAACGCAATGTTAGTTCGGGAATTCATACATAAAGAAAGAAATGAGGATATATTTATATACATTGCCTAATTTTTTGGTTATTTTCCCACATTTTAATTGTTTCTTGAGATGATTAACTTATACTTAAGACAGAAAAAAACAGATTTACTTGTGTTTAAGGCAACTTCTTGGAGTCTAGGCTCAAGCTCAACCACGACGGTGCAAAAGGTGAGGGTTCTATATTTGCCATTCTATAAAAAGATGAAGTTTATTTTTACTAACTAGATTTTGATGTAGGTTTAGCTTGATATAAGATATTTATATTACGCAAATTATTAGAATATATGGTCTAATTTTAATATATTAGATTAATTTAAGTTTATATTCTCATAATAAGTTCATTCTATATGTCGCACCAATCTAGCCGCTTTTATTGTGTTCTTCTTCCATTTTTCAATTTGAATTTCGAAATATAACAGACAATTTGAGAAAATAACTTGGCTTTATTGAATGGATTTAAACTAGTCACTAAATGGATTGAAGTATGTGACTAGATTTTTAGTTTAATCAATAAATATACTTCGAAATATTGCATATTTTATATTTATATATCATCTCTTTTGATGACTCTCGGTCAACAAAAAAAAGTTGCACATATCTCACTAGCCAGAAGACCCGTCAGAAAATTCCTCTTTCCTAAAACATTCTTTCTCCACAATGAACCATTGATAGCCACACTTCACCAAGCAAAGTTTATCTTCAGCCAATCATCTTCTTTAGTATCGACTATCATCTTTTATGGTTTCCTCAACTAAATTTCTCTTTTCGACAATCAAAAACTTTCAAATCGACCTCCAGTGTAAATATTATGGAATGCTTTTTTGATGTGTGATACATTAGAAGAATTTCGAACAATACATCAGCTAACTCATTGCCTAGATTTGGATTCAACTTTCATATTCACAAAGCTAAGCAAATTCATTATGCTTCGTGAAAACAACGAGATTGAAATAGGTAATAACATTCTTTGTTATAAGCTTTTTAATTTTTTTTATTATTATAAAAGGTTCCGTGATTAATAGTCAATATTATGTTTCTTTATAGATTTATTAGCAAGTGTGATAAGTTTAGGAAGGGTGGAATTAGACACTGTGCGAAATATCAAATAGACAACGTATTATCCTAATAGATGAAAGGTAAAAATATAACTTTTTTTATAAAAAAAATGTTCTTAGTGTTGCTCTAAAAAATTTAATGCATGATTATACAACCTTTGTTAGTTCTAAACTACTTCTTTTCCTTATCGTATTAGTTATGTTGCAGTTAAGTTTTACCTTTTGAATAACTTCATTCCTGGATTCGTACAAAAAAAATAGTTGGGATATTGTAACACTAAACATCACAATTCTAGCAAGAGGTTTGCATATTAAGAATGATTATGGTAAACTCTCGACATAATGTACTATTTTCAATTCATATATGATCTATGTATAGTTAATTGTTATAATTGAAATATATATATGACTACTGTGTAGGGATGTTTTTTCAATCACAAAGTAATTCTACAATCATGGTCAATCCTAGGATTAAGCGCCTAAACAACTTACGAAAATGGTGAGATTAATTATAATAAATGAAAAATATTATTATTGAAAATTGTTGTTCATATCTATAGAAATAACTAATTGTGTTCTTATCAATCTAATAGGTTCATTAATGATCATTATGTGCAACGGAAGGTTCAAAGGATACAAAAGAGTTCCCTTCCGTTAAGTAGATTGTTGCCATTTTTGGAGAATCAAAGAGTAAGATAATTTTATGTTTCTTTTAATTAGTTTTTTCATTATAATTATGTATGGGATGTTATTTTTCATTATGCTTGAAACCTATGTAGGAAAGCAACTGTAGAATTATTGTTTGCACAAACTAACCGTGCTTTTCACTGATGATGGCCATATAGAAGATGTGCTTGAAAGACCAAACATTGAGAACACAAAGTTTTTGTCCTAGATGGAGTGCAACAGAAGACATGCTGAAGCTAGGGAATTAAGCTATGTTGAATTCCCTAGAAAAAATTTGTGGCAAGACGCAGAAAGGAATGGACTCCACGGAAAAAAGGTTTTGCAATAGGGAGGATTTATCATTTGACATTGGGAGCTGGTGAGAAATTCTACTTGAGTACTTTGTTGAATTTTGTGAAAGGCGCAACTTGCTACGAAGACATACGCGTCGTTCATGGTGTAGTATATCGCACCTTTAAAGAAGCGTGTTATGCTAGGGGTTTGTTAGATTATGACAATATCACTATACGATATCTATGTAACCTTTTCTATATGCTATTATCATTATCATCATGTACCTTATGAAAACCTGAAAATATTTGGCGAAAAACTTGGATCTTCTTTCAGGTGATATTCTACACAGACAACGCACTATTCAACAAGACAAATGTAATTGATCATTTTCAGCATCCTGCATTTATTATGAAACATTTTAATTCTTTCACACCATTTAAACCTGTTCAACTTGAAAACATTTTTTGGTATGTACGATTGCACCTCAATGATGAACAATTGCAAAAGTATGCATAAGCTGAGATTGAAGCTAAGCTACAAAGCGATGATAGAACCCTTCGTAGATTTAGCGAGATGTCGTATCTCGATGATTTGATCGTGTTAGAAGGTCAAAATAAACTCATAATGGATGAGCATCTTATGACAAACAAAAGCAAAATGAAGAGTTCCAACAATTGTCCCAAGGACTAACTAGTGAGCAAAATGGAATTTTTCTAGAACTTATGACTAATGTATCGCGAGGAAGAGGAGGTGTTTTCTTTGTATATGGATATGGATCGGAGAAACGGGTGAGGCTTACCTTTGGAGAATATTGTGTGTTGCGTTAAGGCATAATGGACATATTGCTTTATCAGTCGCTTCAAGTGGAATTGCCTCTTTATTGCTTTCCCGAGGAAGAACTGCTCATTCAAAATTCGTACTTCGAATAAATGTAAATGTTGATGAAAACTCAAAGTGTATAGGGATGAAGTCAGAATCAGACTTAGCAGCGCTGCTAATCAAGACAAAACTTATTAATTATCTGGGATGAAGCACCCATGATGCATAAATACTGCTTCAAAGCTCTAGATAGGAGTTTGAAGGACATTATGCAATATGTGGATCCTAGAAACCTATATGTGCCTTTTGGTGGTAAGGTGATGGTCTTGGCTGGTGATGTCAGACAAATATTACATGTTGTTCCAGGAGGAAGCAGACAAGACATTGTCTTCTCCGTGATCAACAATTCATACTTGTGGGATTTTTGTCATGTGCGCAGGCTAGCAAAAAACATGCGTCTAAGGCCAGGGTCTAACAACACGGAAATGAATGAAATTCGAAAATTCTCATAATGGATACTGAATATTGGGGATGGCAATGTAGGAGAGCCTAATGACTGGGAGGCAAGTGTGCAAATACTTGATGATATTTTAATAGATGGAAAAGATGACCCCGTTGCGGCTATGATCGAGAGCACATATCTTAACCTAGAAGATCATTTATGGGAACCTACTTATTTCCAAGAGCGGGTCATACTTGCACCGACTCATGACATCGTTGAAACTGTCAATGATCATGTGTTGTCCCAATTGCCAGGTGAAGAAAGAACTTATCTCAGTTCAGATGCAATTTCAAATGAGGAGGCAAACTTTGGAGTACATGAGATGTATTCTATCAAATTCTTGAGTACAATCAAATGCTCTGGATTACCAAATCATAGTTTGAGATTGAAGGTTGGGGCACCGATTATGTTGCTCAGGAATATCGATCAGAGTTTTGGGTTGTGTAATGGTACGCATTTAGTTGTTAAGGACCTTCGCAGTTGCATCAAGTCGTGGTGATATCTGGAAATAACATAGACGACCAAGGTGTTTATTCCACGAATGACACTGACCTCATTTGACAGAACAAAATTTTCGATCAAATTTCAGAGGAGACAATTTCCCGTGATTGTCTGTTTTGCAATGACAATTAATAAAGGTCAAGGACAATCTCTATCACATGTTGCTTTATATCTTCCTAAGCTTGTTTTTAGCCATGGACAATTTTATGTGGCTATATCAAGAGTTACCAATAAAAGAGGATTAAAGATTCTAATATGTGATAAAGATCGAGGAAACTCAAATATTACGAACAATGTTGTGTACAAGGAAGTGTTTCAAAATATTTATTTATTACTAATTTAGTTTATGAATTTGTTCATTTGAATTATTTTTATAATATTGTTTGATTTATTGTATGATTTAATGTCCATCTTAATGATTTTATTTCAACTTAGATAATTATTGTTTTTTTGGTACTTCATTAATCGATGATACATTCTTATTGATTCCGATCATATATCATATATCATATATCATATATCATATATCATATATCATATACTATTTGGTGAATACTCATAGCAACTTTACGAATTAGTTAGGGGCTAAGACTAATGCTAATATGGTTTGGTGTATGCATTGTAAGGTTCCGCGTAGACGAAATCACACTCATCTTCTAAGATACTCTATGTGCTAAAAAAATTTATTTGCCCCACTACTCCTCAATACATGGAACAATTTCATAATGGCCTAAAAATAAGCTTTATTGATATTATTTTTGTCCCCCTATTATGATGGTCTACAATAGATGTCAAATTTGTCACACTCGATGTTGTTGACATTATTTCACCTTAACAAGTTTGTTGAAAGATGGCCAACCATTTTAGCTAGAGCTGGCAAAATATTACCCAACCCGCCAACCCGACCCGAACCCAACTCATTTGGGTCAAAATTTTGAACCCGTTTAATTGAATGGGTCGACCTGACCCAACCCGTTTAATTAAATGGGTTGGGTCAGGTTGAGAATTCCAACCTGATTTTGACCCACCTAACCCATTTATGAAAAAACAAGCTAAAAACCCTTAAAAGAATTTGGAGTACTCTACTGCTCTTACTTAATCATTACACTTAAGGTTAAATAACTACTTACGAAGTTGTAATGATGTTAATTTTGAACATTTGTGTTGATTTTGAACAAAAGTTATGTTGATTTTGAACAATATTATCATATGGTTATATAATGAATTAATTTTAATTTGCTGCCTACTGTTATTTGCAAATAAATTATGTTGTTTTTGTTTTTTTTTCTAGAAAAAACACGAAAAAAAAATTAAATGGGTCAACCCGAAGGTTGACCCGTTTATCATAAGGTTGGGTTGGGTTGTAAATTTCAACCCGTTTAAGTTAACAGGTCAGGTTGGGTCAAGGGATTCTCAACCCGCCAACCCACCAACCCAACCTGATCTTGACCCAACCCGACCCATTGCCAGCCCTAATTTTAGCCAGGTTAATTGGCTCATTAGGGTATTGTACATGGTACATTAAATCATTAATAAGCTATGGTGCTTACACTTGCACCTTTATACCGGGCGAAATCATACTTGATTAAGGAGGAAGTACAAGCTAGTATACTTTTCTGTTTTTATTATTACATTATGAGGAGTCACTTTATAAGAATTCCTAATTTTCTTTTATTTGAGTCTCTTATATATTATATGCTTCGTCTTTGACCCGGCAACCGTTGTTTATATCTAATGAGGGTTGGCTTTAGAAAGAATGTGCCAACATATATAAGTAGTTTTCTAATATATCATATATGTTATACCAAACTCGTCAAAAAACAAATTATGACGAATATATCATATATGTTATACCTAACTCGTCAAAAAACAAATTATGACGAATATATCATCCACCATAATTTCTAAATAGTAAATTATTTGTTGTTTTAATGACAAGTTTTATACTTCCTCCGTTTTTTATTAATTGCAACATATAGGATTTGTACATTTTTTAAGGAGATGAGAGAGATAGAGAGATGAAAAAAGAAACCTATGTAATAAGGAGAGAGATAGAGAGAAAACATAATCAAATTTAGTAATGTTGCAATTAATAATAAACCTCCAAATAAAGGCAATGTTGCAGTAATAAAAGAACAGAGGAAGTATGTAACATCTAACAACTAATAGCACACTCAGTCATCAGTACTCCGGTACTCTATCGAGACTTTCCTCATCGTTTAGAACTATAACTTCACGACTAATGAAAGCAAGTTAATACTACAAGGGTTAGATATGAAAACTGTACAAGGTACTAAAACGAATAGTTGAGTACATTTTGCATGGACTTCAGGTACAAGATTGAACTTTGTGTTTTCCTTTGGACTGCAATAGTGTACTGCTAAAGTCCAATTTAGACTCCACCATATAGATAAGATACACACAATTCCTCAAAGTTGGGTTGGGGAGGGGAAGATTGACCAAGCATAATGGACTAATGGAGAAAGTGAGAAAGCATCTAAAAAGTAAAAAAAAAAAAGAACTTGTAAAAGTACACAAGTTAGAGGTCCAATGATATAGCATATGTACCAATGAAATTTAAAATGATGTATATCCTCACTAGCTTCTAATGTATCATATATTCACTAGAAACTGATACTTTAAGAAAAAAAACTTTGAAAAGGAAATCTGTCAAAACTGAGAAGCTCTGTGGTCAGTAAAACAGCTTTACAAACTGACCGCGCTATCGGTAGCCAGACTGGTAAACATAGGTCTGTCTGTAACTAGTACAAGTTTTGGCTAATCTAAGTCCTGTTACCATAGATGAGCATAGGATGATACGAGGGGTGAAAACACATGGCTCCAACATGAGTGTTCTTTAAGTAAGCTACGATGTGCTTTCATCAATTCATCCTAGTTATGGAAGACTAATCCAAATCAATAACCTGCTCATTTTGGAAACATTTCAGGGGCTCTGATCGTCGGACCTTCACTGCATTGTACCCAAATGCTTCACTGACAGACCCAAACTCTCTTTCGTCATCATCACTATCAATATCTTTTGGAGTCACACGATTCTGATAACTTCTACGGTTAATCAGAAAGACATTATAATAGTAGCTAACTAACTCGGTTCTCGACTTCCTAGGGAAAAATGATCTTTCCAAGAATGGCTTGTTCAATCTAATGATTTGCTTAAAACTCTTTTCTTCTTCGATCGACCAAGAGAGAGAGACCTCCTCACCCATCCGATCAAACTTCCAGCGATAGAAAGCCAACCCCAATTCATGCCTTAATTTCTTCTTGTTTTCTGCAATGTGAAATCTGCAGCATTCTACCGAACCTGGAAAGAGGCAGTTGCAAGACTTTGGTCTTCCCTTCCCTGGAAGTTTGATTTCATTACAGGATTTGGATTTGGATTTCTCTTCTTGCAAATCAGGAGCCCAAATTTGAATGCCCAGCCACTTAGAGTCACTCTCTGAAATTATACCAGTCCAAATAGGGACTTCAGCTTGAAATTGTGGCCCTACTAAGACATGCTTCTCAACAGGGGCCTCATCGACTTCTATTTTTGTGTCTGAAGACTCCCCATTCACAAGCTCTTGCTTGTGCAACCCATTCTCTAGTGGCAACTCGGAAAGACTTTTTAGCTTACATTCGTCAACTGATGATGACTTGCAACATTGACAAGAAGGAGAATTCACTACAGATAACAGCCTTTTGCTGCATCTATTAGAGAGAATATCATCTTCATACATAGAGGGGTGCATCTTCTGTTTCTTCTGCAAATTTAGAGATATTCAGTGCCTCTGAAAACATAACTATCACATTGGCCATACCCACCCTATGTATTCACCACATATCTATTATTACCCAGTTGAGGTAGTAGCCTCACCTAAAAAATGATGCGAGAGTAAATACAGTTCAAAAGAGAAGCAATTAAGAAACAACAATTAGCATTCTATGTCACCCTAGCATGACAACAATTTAGCAGCAAGCAGCCATCTTCAGTGTTAGTGGTTCTACATATGAAGGTTGCTCCAAATCCAAAGCCAATGGCATGACCAATTCTAGTCTTTCAATGCAGCAAATACTCCAGCTAAACATGGGAGAAGAACACGAAAAAGAAAGGCAGGCAGTTTTTATAAATGCAGTGACCTGAAAAGCTAAAAATTCTAAAAGAAAGATATCACAACAAGCAGATGTAGAAAGGAATTTCCAACATATTATACAAGCCTGAAGCCACAAGAATAAGATTGTTTTTCCTCGGGGGGGTCGGAGGAGACAAATGTAAGAAAAAAAAAGGATCCCACGGTATATGGTATACTGTAGAGCTCGATTCTCTACCATTGGACCCACAAAATGGCTGAGGCACACAGGCCTCTGAATGCAAGGATGAAGGTGAGATGATCACACAAGGCAATTAAATGATGTTTCTTAACATCCTTTTGAGAGACTACTTAAGGAAAGAGTAACCTATCACTTTAACCCACAAAGAAACGAAAATAAGGGCATACTTTTAGTCTATTACGAAAATAAGGTTAGTGTAATTTGATTAACCTCGAAATGCAAATGCGACAGACCGACAGTAAACTCATACTAGTAGTATAAACAAGTATATGCAGGATACCGGCTGTGAAAATTACCCAATAAGAGCTACATATGCTACTTTCGAAGTCTGTTACTGACGGAACAAAATGAAATTATATCTTGCAGGCATGGACAGAGGGACTGAAGGAAATAATGGTGGACCAAGAAAACACTGCCATAGTAAGAGAAAGCTGGACTTGGGTAACAATGCAGTTTCTAATCTTTAATACACTTTCATTGTTTTTCCCTTTAGATCCCACATGAATACATTTGTAACAATTGAAGTACTCCTTTATCTTCAATACCTTCAATCCATTTTTCATGACAATATCCGAGCATAATGTTCTCTTCCATTCCATAATTGCTTCAGTCATTACTCACGAAATTATAGTGTTTTTTTTGTGAAATCCAATGACACTTAATTTTAGTTATCCTCACGCTAACAAAAAGGGAAGAATGAAAAGGAAGTTCAGTAGTTCTCAGTCACATAGTCAAAGAGCTCCTAAAGTTGCCATTCCACTATCACTTCTGTTTGGAACATTTAGCTTCTCAAGATTCTCTCAACGAAGATCATTTAGGTTGTGTTCATCAGATCAGACCAGAAATTTAGGACCGGACCAGATCTTGTTTTCATTTACTTATTACTTCCTCCGTTCTTTAAAGGATGCAACATTCGCATAATAACCACTATTTATCTACCAACCTTATCCAATATTCTCTAACAAAAGTGTATAAGAAAAAATATAGTCATGTGGGATCTCTTTTATTCGTCTTAATGTATACTTTCATTATATCAACTTTTTATATGTTTTACCTGTGCAAAATTAAAGATATTAAGGATCAAAGTAGTGCATTGGATAGCGGTGTACTATGCAAATGTTGCATCCTTTATTTAAAGAACGGAGGAAGTACTACATGTGTCTTTTCCGTATAAGTACAAATTATAAAAATTAGATATTTATAAATACACGATATTCCTTTCTCACAGAGCCTCATCACGAGTCCTTCTATTTTCCAGTCAAAGTCACCATGATTTTCAGAGTATCTTTTATATGTCACCCCACAGTAGGCTAGACCGTAAGCAATCACCTATCCATTGTGATGCACACAAACTTTCTTGAAGGTCAAGTTCCATGTTTTAGAAACTTAGAAACTCGAAAACTCATGGGAAACCTCTTTTGATATAACCAATGATTTCTCTCCCCTCATGGATCTTGAAGTCCAAAGATGAGCTATTCTTTCCAATAACCACTTCAATCAAAATCCAAACCAACTCTAAATTCACTAAAAATTGAAGTTCATAACACTCATAAGAGATTTACATTTCTGAAAAAAGGTTGATTTATTGTATAGGATTTTTGGTTTCATAACTTTATAGAAAATGCTGTTTTCATGCTTTCTCATTTCAGTATCCATACTGCATAGATATCACATTTCATCGTGCCAAAAAATATCATTGATTGACAAAGCAACATGTCAAGATAGAAAGGTTACTGATGACCTGACAAACATGTCAAGCTTCCACTTTTTTAATCAGTTTCTGAACACTCTTTTCATACCTCCATGAGACCTTCTACAGAAAACATATATAGAGCACAATTAAATTCTTAACTAGAGAAGTTCCGCTGAGAAATTTTATAGGGTTCATTGCATTCTTAACCAAATTTAGCGTACATTTGACAGTTCCACAATGCTGAACCTCCTTCGGTACCGTACTCAAACTCTAACCATAGTCCTTTGGTTCTTTTCATCATGCTCAAGTACGTGATGAACTCTTTCCCAGTGAGGAAGCATTAATCAATATTATTATGACTTGCTGAAAGGCTACTTTTCATCTCTCCCTTCAAGAAAGGTCTCATGTCTGTTACATTTCAATTTCTATAGATAACCGTGACATCATTAGGAGTAGAGGCAACTTATACTAGGTTTTCAGTGGGGTTGTTTCACACGGCACCTATTTCTAACCTTTTCATAAGACTGAGAGCTGACATCTTAAAAGTCATCGAAGAGTAAGCTTATCAAAATTGGAAGTTGATGTCTCAAAGGAAAACTCCAAATGCACAATTTGGCATTTATATTCGAAGATTTAAATTCTGGATTCAGTTTGTTTTATGCAATACCAATCAAGTATATCACATACATTTAGTTGATTAATTATAATCATGCATCCATTATAAGTGGATAACGTCAGCAAGTTAGTGAAACTTCAAGTTAACCATCATATAGCTATTCTTTCGGTAAATAATGATATTCATATCAAAGCATACTTCAACAAGAGCTATAAACAATTACACAACAAAACTCAAAAGTTCCCCCCTTGACGTTCTAACAAGGACAAAACAGAGCGTAAGACATATTAGAGAGGGTCAACTGGTCAAGCATTCGAATAGAAATAAGCATGACACTCACATCTAAGCTTTATGATCTAGCTTTTTAATCATATGTTCAACCATCATATTCGACAATCCACATAGTAAATGCCAAGATGAAGGGATCAGTTAATACCTGATGAAAACGAGATTGCTGATCATTTATATCAATATATTTTTTCTGCAATCTTGCTTCTCTGACAAAAAGTGCTATTGACCAGAAATCCTTGTAACCGCTTTCCTTTCCTTTGTAGCCTCCAGGTACTAATCCCATGGATGGATTACAAGGATTCTTTGCCATTTTGATCATCCAACTCAGTGTTGCACCAAACATGTCGCGCTTCCTCTTGTGAGAGGTCATATTTTCGTCAATGGCACTTTCCTTTGCCTTTTCAACAAACTTCTTACTATCACATAACATGTCCCCATCATCAACAGCAAATTTAATGACGACGTCACGCACTTTAGAATCCTCTTCAGCATCTGGCAAAAGCAAAGTCCCCTTGATGGCAACATTAATGTTCTTGCACATTTCATCATATCCAACATTATCATCCTTTGCAAATTCTTTCTCATCTGTTGAGAAATTCCTTAACCTTTTCTCTAACTCTAATGACAATAAACCCAAATTCCCTCCACATTCATAACTTCCATTCGCTGAAACCCTATCTCTAGTAATTCTATTCAACCATTGATCCAATTCATCCAAATACTTGTAATAGATCAACTTAAGAGATGCACACATTGTACAATCAAACCCAAACTTTTCAGCAACCAACCCCCACAACTTATGCTCCGAAACCGAATGAAAACCCCCCCTATCTCTCACTAAACAGAATAACTTGAACAAATCGACAGTTCGACCGTCCCCCAACAATGCAGGTATTGGCCTACTCCCATTCTTGGCATACACACCCCTCAACAAAACCATAAGAACTTGATCAAACAAACAACGCAGTTTTTCATCACAATCACCCCATTTCAGATCATCATCACTCTCAGATAAACTACCATCAATCATCTCATTGCTCTCACTATTTTCAGTGCAATTCAACTCAGACCCATGATCAAAAATTGACCATTCTGCCATTAATTTACCCTCTTCTCCAATTTCCCTCCCTACCCAATTAATCAATTCTAAAACAAAAACTAAAATGTAGGTAAATACAGCAAAAAAACTTGATCTTGAGGGCAAAATCTCCCTCACTTTCACTCTGTTTCTCTATCTCAAGTTACAATGAATTATAACAGATTAAAACACACAGCATTTTATAATCTAAAAAACTGAAAATGGGCACTAAAGATCAAAGCTTTTAATTTAATTATATACCTTGATGTGTGCTTAAGAAATATGACATGCAAGAAATAACCCAGTTCTCTTCTGCTAATAAGAGTTCACCTGAACTCCAGAAAATGGGAAAGACAAGTAAAAAAGAAAGAAACTTGGTGTCTGATTATTAGACAGCTAAGAATAGAGCAAAATGAGAGCTTTGCAAATGTATATAAGCAATCACAAGGAAATAGCTGGAAATGGAATTATAACGAGGATAAAAGACTAATTGAGGTGAAATTACAGAAGGAATTTAAGTTGGGTCAATACATGGTGCGATTAAGGAAATTCCTAAGAGAGCATGACAAGATGGGCTTGAAAAAAAAACCCTAATAATTTTGATTTCGATTTTGGGGAAATTTGGTGTGGCTTTGCAAGGACAAAGAGAGATGGAGTATAAGATATTTTTTTGGATGGTTGGTTAATTATTATATAGAAAATTATGTTTTGGCAATATGGGTTTGGTATAGAAATTATTAAAACTTAATTAGCAATAATTATAAGTATGAATGAGATAAGTCATAAATTATAATTTTTGAATTGAAAAAGAGTAAAGCTTTCATTAATAAGAGAGTTTGAAATATATATGCTATAATCAAATTAGTGATTCAAGTAGGACCGCAATCTAGCCAAACTCCATTACTAAAGTCAGTCTCGTCCATTTTTGCAAGACAGTGATCAATATAATTAAATTCATGAAAAGTTATAGAAAAATAAACGAGAGAAAATCATATTCATTCAAGAGTCTGTTGAAAAGTTTGGGATAGTTGGTCCAGACTTGAAAGGTTATTTCAATTTTTTGGTATTGTCCGACATTGGTGATGGACAAAATTTTGCTCCACTTTATATGAAGGAGCTCTTCATGATGTCTTGTACAAATTATGAAGGAGATAATAATTTAAATAGGCTATCAAAAAACGAGACACGATGATTCGCGTGCCATGCAAGACTGATGCGCTGCGCGTCCTCCATTCAAGCATTGAATTATTTATAAAAAATAAAACTACCTTTATATAAATGAGAGGAAAGAAGGATTGTGATGCATCTTAGAAAGACTAGGTGAGAAACGTTCTTGGAAGGTACCTCCCCTTCTAAGTTATAATCCATGGTTTTTGCCTAGTTGATCTTGGTTGTCTTATTATGGTGATGTCATTTTTAGTTGTTTTGACGATAGATTACGTTGTATTTGGTTGATCGCATTGATGATTTGAACAGTTAACCTAATAGATCTTGATACGAGTATGATTTATACATATATAACAAACTTGAACTAAACCTAAATGGTTCAATGTATGTTAATAAAGTAAATTGTTAAATCTAGAGGTAGATCGAATAAAATCAAGTTCGTTATAGTCCCCAATTTGGCTTTTACTTTAGATTAATTTTACATATGGATGATGCATAAAACTTAAATAGGAAGAAAGATACACAACTCTCTTAGCTTCATTAGGTCAACTTGATAGCTTCTCTTAAACTCTTTTAAGTGGAAGAAATAAAATTTGCAAAAGCATAAATAAGCAAGACATACCCATGAGATAGTTTTTTCCTGATTGCATTCCATTAGACTTATTTTGAGTAAATTTAAACTAATTGAGACTTATCTAAACTAATCAAAACTTAATCTATAACCTATTAGAACTTATTAAAACTATCAAAACTTATTATAGCTTATCTTCATATATCACACTTGTTTATCCAAAAAAAAAACATGATAACTTATTTTTCAAGTGAAGACAATACGCCCTTTAATTAAACTTATTTTCATAACGTATTGGAACTTATTAAATCTTTTTTGTCTAAAGTAAGTCGAAATTGATTAGACATCCCAACATTGTCATCCAATAATCATCCAAATGGACCAAATCCCAAAGCAGACATGAGCTCTGTAGTAACTAGTAATACAACCAAACTTATATTCACATTAATACATTATGCAGCAAATCGGCAAAAGCAACAAGGAGCACACGCCAGAAAATGAAGAGCTGAGAGACTAAAATTGCCTATTTTCTTGTTGAATGAACCTATAGGCTATACACGTATGTATAAAAAATAACAGAAGAAACCCCCAAAAGAACAGAAAACACAAAGGACCTACTCCTTCCCGCCAAATTTTGCCAGTATAGAAACAGCATACAGTACAATGCAATCCATATTCAAGCCCCACTGCATTGTACCGCATGCTACCATGGTTTTTTCACCGAGGCGATTTAAGCTCCAACGTATAACAAATGGTTCTTTGAACTCTTTCCTTTCAAATCTTCTGGTCTAAAGAACCACTCGAGATATGCATCATCATTCATCACTAAACTGACACCAAATCGTGAAACTACAATACATCAACACCCATATCAAGCAGCACTCAGCAGCCACCTTGCGACCGCGACACAAATCAAATGATTACCACAAACACTTGAGCTTGGAACAAGGCTAAACACCTAAATCTTCATCAAACACCACTTCCTGCATTACAAGTCAAAACATTTCTAAGATGAAAAAAGGTGCATGGTAGATCGATTGGAGTCTTACTCATCTGAAGGGTAAAGTAAACAATAAAAAGACCTTATCACAAACAGGACAAGTTTCACTTCTTTCCATCCACTCAAGAATGCAGCAAAGATGAAAATCATGCTCGCATTTAGTCACCATCTTTGGATTCTCTTCCGAGTACTCTGCATAAAAAAATCAGTAACTATACATTAATCAGATCAGTGGCAGCAGACTGTAACGGCTACATATAACAAAAATCAGAAGTCATCAAATGGCCAACACCATCGTTTATTCACTACTATAAAACTCCCCCCATTTAGAAATGAACTTCACACTAACCATATTAGATCGTAACATCCCAATTTCCGAGTACAAAAATTCAAATACTTCCTCCGTTTCTAAATACATGCAACTTTTTCTGCCTACACTCCATCCAAAAAATTATAAAAAGTAGATATTATATAAGTGTGCATTAAGACGAATTGAATCAATCCACAGTTGACTATATTATTTTCTTATACATTTGTTAGAGAATATGAGATAAGGTTGTAGATAAATAGTGGCTACTCGGCACATGCTGCATGCATTTAAAAACAGAGGAAATATTACTTTTAACCCTCTCTCCCTCCATCCCATCAAGCTTTTTCTCTTTCTCCCAACACCTTGTCCAACTGTTTTTTTCCCCTCTATCCAATTCCAATTTTTCATTCAACATTTACAACCATCCTTAGTCTCCACTCTTAAGTCTTAACCCAAAAGTGAAGTTCATTACGAAAAGAAAGGCCTCATTCAATTGTTACCTTCGAGGCATATAGGACAATCCTCCTCTTCTATGATTGTGAAATTCGGTTCAACTGGCTTCTTAAGATCATCTTCAAATTTATCAGATGGGGTCATCTCCAAAACAGAATGTGTTTTACCATCTATATCTTTCAAATCCTTCTCTCTATTATCTGGAGTATCAGCATTGTTCATCCCCTCCTCAGAACCAGAGTTTGCTACATCGGCTGCTGTGTCACTCTTGGAAAGATGGGACTCTCTAGCATGTGGCGTCCGAGGACGTCCTAAATCAACATCATATGGAATAGGAGCAGGAGGTGGAGTGTATGTGTCTGGACTTGATGTTTCCAAATTGGTATCAACCAGCAGTCCTCCTGCCACTCCGGAAGGTGTTGCACGATTAGCAGACAAAGGCTCACGCTCCTCTGATGTCCTAGGGCACTGCAGAAAATTCAAACTATGAGCAACCTCTAACACTTACGCCTTCATACTAAAAGAATGGCAAACATTTGGTGATCTGTAAAGATAGTTTCATACTTCTACCTTCCATTAGCAATTAAACGACAATGAAGGAAAAAGTTTGACAAAAACTGATAAGCAAAGAAATGCTGAACTAGATGCTTTCTGATATTTTGAGGAACCTTAGAGTTTTATACTTTTATTTGAAGGAGAGGTGAGAACGACTGTCAGTAATTTGTGTCTCAATGTCACTGAACAACTTCCCTATCATATGTGTGTGCGTATGTGTATACATATTCAAAGAACAAGAAGGTGTCAGGTCATGGACTTGACTGTTGTAGATTTTCTGAACAGACCTGCACTAGCATAAAGGCACCATGAATGAACAGCTGCTCATATGAACACAATCTACACTGCAGAATTGCCTTCTTACTTTCTCCTTTTTATAGAAACAAAACTCTACCCAGTACAACAGAAGGTCATCATGCTTCAAACATCCAACATGTTCTATCCAAGTCATGAATCTGCTAGTGGTCGGACGGGTATGCTTCAAACATCCAACATGTTCTATCCAAGTCAAAATCCTACATGTAGTCCGAAGTTCGACGGGTTGCATACTGCTTATTGGGATAATCTACAACATTTTGGGACTCAATTGTCTTCAAGTTTACCCCAAATATAGTAGCAAAAAAAGCACAGCTTGGTGAAGCTTTCTGCTGTAACATCATCACAGCCAGTGGTGGATCTAGAAATTGAGCCACGAGGGTTCGGACTCATTTGAGAAAAAACAAGATAACTTCATTAACAAATTTAATTCGTTAGTCCAAATTCCATATTACAACCAACTAATAGCTACTCCCTCTATTTCTTTTTAATTTATATACTTTACTTTTTGGTCTGTTTCTTTTAAATCTACACACTGTTGCTTTTCTCTTCTTGATAACATGCCCCATCTACTTTCTCCTCTTTTTCCACACATATCATCCATTTTTTGATATTTTAATCCACTTTTTAGATTTTGTGTGCACCTTTTCCGTTCCTCCCTCATACTTTTGTACTTCCTCCTTGTTTCTCCCCAAAAGTGAAGTGAGTAAACTAAAAAGAAACGGAGCGACTGTTACTTTTCTTTTGGAGGAAAAGATATATTACCGTTTATTTCAATTATAAATTTGTCACATTACAACTATGATTAGTCTGATATCTTTAGTAATTCACACTAAAAAAAAACGCAAATCATTCTCAATTTCGATATAATAGCAATAATTACTTGTTTAAGCATTCCAAAATAAACAAAGGTACAAATGGACAACAAAAAGTACATAAATTCTAAAACATATTTATATATAGTATTTGAGCATAAACAATGTCATTTGCAGCTTTAAACAAATATTTCTTGAAGTAGAACAATTTAAAACTTTAAAGCCTATGGCAGAAAAATAATTGCCATGCTAAGATAATGGTGTTTCAAAGGAATGATTCACGCAAAATTGCTGTCTACCGTAGGTACACACACTCTAAGCCTTTCATCTATGTCAAATATCACAGCATAAAATTTAATACTTAAACCCAAACATGTCGTATTAAAGTTCCACGAGTGGATCAGGTAAGAATCGCCTCACTGTCATTGCCTCCCGAGGCGATGATAAAAGTAGACAAAACATTACATTAAGCAATTCCCACTGCCTAGAAACCTCTAGCGAGATGGGTGTGGAAAGGCATTCTAGAAAAATCAATCCTGGACTCTAGTTTCACCACCAAATATATCATGGTCATGGTGAAAATCTTTCTCCAATAATTGAAGCTAATGGCCACTAAATCAGACCGACATTGACTTCGGCAAAGAGCAAAAAGAGAAGTATCTTAACCAACTTGCATGTATAAGTACGTGTTGGGCTTGTATTGTATAGTGTAGAGAAGTATGAGCAAAATCTAGAGAGTGTAACTAAGTGTGTGTACCAAAAATTAGGATTATAGTGGTGACAGCTCCACAACAAAATAATAGTGTGAGTGTTGGAGTGTTCATATTAATTACCGAGTTTGTAGTGCAAGTGAGAAATTCCAAAAATAGTACTCTGTGTGTTCTCCTTTTAAATTCTTATCCAAGTTACAACATATACTGTTGTCAAAAGAAATTGCAATAATAGCTACTTAATCACCAAGTTATCTTCTTCAAAATGGGCAGACTTTCACTTTGAGTCACCAAATAGATTGCATGTTCACCACATAAAGAAGCATTTATCTTGATGAATGTTGCAGCATAACTCTGACATTGGACACTTTACATTTTACAACCATCACTTTTGAAATGGTTCATCAGACATGAAAAGGCGGGCAATAGAAAACGATGTTCCAACTATTCAATTCTTCCTTTTTTGGGTGGGTAGGTTTTTTTTTGGGGGGGGGGGGGGGTAATCAGAACTAGATTTCTTACATAATAGTATGTTGGGGAGCGAACTGGTTCAGATCTTCTAGACGAAAAGCAGCAACAGCAGCAACCTCCCATTCTTCTCACTTAAACTCTGTTATCCACTTGAAATTATTTGAATTTGGAGCATATCTTCCTGTCTCCCTGCACAGAGAAATATTTCTTTAAGCAAAAATTCAAACAGCAGCAGCAATTCAGTGAAAGCCTACCATAGGCTGCATCACAGGGAGGTCCGGATGTACACCAACCATCCTACTCCCAGACTACATTGCATGAGAAAAAAAGAACAGGAAGGGACATCACACAAACAATTTAAGGAACCCATCAATTAAGCTTCAACAAAATAAAGAAGAAAGACGGTCATCAGAATTACCCTCCGTGCATTCCCAAATGCTCACAAACAAATGATTTAAAAAGCATGAGATAGTAGTGCAAGGGTTGGTGGCAATATCATCTTTCAAACATATCTTAAAGGTTACAAATCACAATGACTACAATGAAACGCATAGTACAGGTTTCAAGTAGTTAGTTTGACAGTTTAAGGCCATGAAGCTGCTACGCCTATCATATATCCAAATAAGGATCCTATGTCCCACGTGGTAGGGACATGATATCACATCCAGTGTCCAGTGGCGGATCCAGGAATTGGACTACGTGGGTTCAAAATAATTTTAATATAAATTTCAAATTGAATTTTTCTATTTGGAGTTACAATTTTCTAAAGAAAAGAAAAAAAAATTAGACTATATATCAACATTTGTACTTAGTGAGGCTTTCATTCTCGATTAAATCATTACAAAAAAAATATGGTAAAATTAATTTCTTGTAGTAATGAAAAACTATCAATTTTTTAACAAGCTACATTATATAAACTCGAATTGAGTATTACTATTAAGACATTTTTCATTGAATTAATATATATATAGCTAGTTCAAGCATGATATAGACAAAAAGATAATGGAAGTTAATCAAATTTATTACTTTTTCCTATATTTGTACTTGGTGGAAGGGAGAAATTTATAGATAAACAAAAAGAGCTAAAAAAATAAAGGAGGATAAAAAAAAGAAAAGATAACCAATATAACATAATCATAAAGGAAGGATAGAAAAAAGGAAACAAAGAAGACGAAACAGTAACAACACATTAAACAGATTCGAACACGCGACCCTTCATCAGGAAAACAAGAAAAAATACACATGCTTTACCGCTGAGCCATGACACATTTAGCTGAAATAATAATGCGCTGTTGTTTATATATTTTCATCTTTTGTTTTGCCCAGTTTTTCAGTTTTTGACGCAGATCCACGTGGGTTCAGTTGAACCCACTGAACCCACGTTGGATCCGCCCCTGCCAGTGTCCCACATAGTTCTTATCTTAACACCTCACCCACTTACATAAATTATTTAAGATGGATAATTTCATATCGATGATGTGGTGAGATTAGAAGTGAGGGGGACGCAAGATGGACCTCAAACGGGACATATAATCTCAATCCTACCCATATATCCTATCTTGAACCTCAGTCGCATTTCCTTCATACTAGCAATATACATCTACATTAATCCTTCATTTATACACTCATCACATAATTTCTTGCTAAGATACTATGTAAAGTTCTCTTACACCCTATAGAAAGTAGAAACATGTCGGTACAAAGATGTAGCCAAAGTGTTACAACCAACTTCAGGGTAGGAAATGATTCTGCGAGAAGGAAATCATTCTTGGTGTTCGTGGTTTCTTTACCTTTTTTATGTTCTATCTACATATGAGGAGTAGATTAAGTTGGTAAAGTACTCCGTCACCTATGGCTTAACATGGAATCTTATTAACCAATGGTAGGCATATTAATTTCTTGACGGGCCACGTCTGGCTCTTATATATCATGGTTGTGCACCCTCAAGTAATCCATCACCCAAGCGATTAACTCGTTGGCATACAGGTGTATGCCCGTTCCATGTTACGTGAAAGATACGGTGACTTAGAGGAAGACCAATATACTATCAAGAGATCACACTAGCTCCCAGAAACACCACATCAAGCAGTTCGGCATTCAGCCATGTCAGATTCTGCTCAAAAACAGTGTCGCAGATAGTAGATAAGCATAAGAAGTAGTAATCAATCTCTTACAGCTGAATATATATTTCCACAAATTAACGGTCAAAATTTCATACAGGTTGGGGAAATATTACCACCGAAGTTGGATTTGGCCATCATTATGATTCCTACTTGATTCATTAGTTTGCCACAGCTATTAAGATTTAACTAGTTTGCATATAATATTCGAATTGACATTGTACTCAACCTTAAGACATGTTATATAGATCAAAAGCCCTATCCGGAAATAGCTAAATACAAGAGATCATCCACAAAATCCTGCATCCTTCCCTCAACCTAGCTAGCTCGAATATACCCAAAGAAGCTAAGAGCCCGTTTGGTTTGTTTTTTAGCTTCGCAGAAACGGAATGGAATTATCGACTCCAGTTACCAATCATTTGGTTGACATTTATTTTTATTTTTTTCCATCTCTTTGCCTAATCCAAAACCCTCAACTTGTTACCTATGCTTCCCTTGCAGCTCAGATTCCGGTCTCTAGCCATAATGCAAAACCAAGCCAACAACTCCATCTCCTCCACTGGTGGCACCTCCACAGCTCCGCCGTATCACTACCCCAACATGGCAACCTCCTCCCCACCCTGACCACCAACACCAGTAGCACCTTCACACTTCCACCATCTCACCATCATTAACCACCATCCACTGGTGGCACTCCCACGGCTCCGTTTCTTTGTTCGAGTTTGAACCAAATATGCTCTAAAACTCGATTTACAAAATTACGACACATTACAAATTATGCAAACTTAAACTAAAGAATTGAATTCTGGAGCAAACAGCACTAACCAGTAACAACGAACTGCAATCAACAAAAACAATACATATATATAATTTTGAAAAGTCAATTAACAGAAAATACACGGAAAAATTACAGAAATTTCAGCACAAAATTAAGTAATCAAGTCCGCAAAATCTCATCTCCCCTAAAAAACATGATCACATCTAAAAATTAACCACCATCAGCAAAATAAATTACAAATTGAAATGAAGCACAAACAAAGGCAAGAACTAAAACCTAAAGATTAAAACACAAGTATGAACAAAAGTAAAAGTCGCTGAAACACAAAAAACAAAAAACTCAATCAAATATATGCTAAAAAAGTAGTAAAAAAATAGAAATTAAAAACAGAAAATTGAAGAAGAAATTCAGAAAGAAGAAGATAGTTACCTGATAATATCGAAATCAGATAAAAACGCAAGTTTTGTTTGAGGAGAGAGAAAGCGAGTGGAATTTCGGCGGTCGAGTTTAAGCTGACGCCTTTTTTTTTCAGCGGAGAAAAGAGAAAAGAGAAAAGAGAGAGAAGAATTTTCCACTGCGAGAAAAATATTGTCAAATTTGGAGGAGATTTTGATATTGTCACGCGCTAAAGGAAAAAAAGGGTTATGTTGGTTGTACGTGTTCTTCGTTTTTGGGAGAGATGGTAAGTTGACGTGTCAATTTAGAGACTACGTGGAACATTAATTTTTTATTATCCGCTATCGAATCTAAATACTCATCAAATACGGAAGGTAAGTAGCGATTAGGCTTTTAGGGCCGGTTTTCCCCAGCTTATTTTCAGTTCAGTTCAGCTTAATTCTTTTATAACTATTTTGTTAAATATTATTATTATGTTGGTATAATTTATTTTACTAATTACTCTTATTATTATTATTATTATTATTATTATTATTATTATTATTTTTATATCATTACTATTAATTATTATTATTATTATTATTATTTCTATATATTATTTTGTTTATTATAGCTTTACTCATTATTATTAGTATTATTATTAGGAGGAACATGGTTTAGGTCAAAGCGCAAATAACCCACGTTTTTTAGCCCATAAACCAATCAAATCGCGTCAAAACGGTTTATGATGCAATTTTCGCGGTCCAATCCAATCATTATTTTTAATTTCTAAATATTATTATATTATTACATCTAATTATTAAAATAATAATATTAAATTACTTCTTAGATATTATTGTTATTATATAATCATCATCAAGTATTAATATATTAATACAAATAATATAAAATAATTATTATTATCATCATTAATTATTATTATTAATTTATTATTATCAATATTATTTATTTATAACTATCATTTAAAAATATCCAAAATACTATTATTATTATTATTATTATTTATCATTACTACTTGTCATTATAATTATTATTTAATATTTATATTATTATTGTTTAAATATTATTTATATATTTATTACATTTAATTTAATTCAATTCAATTCAATTCAATTCAGTACAGTTCAGTTCGGTTCGGTTCATTTTAGCTCCAATCAGTTCAGTTCAGCTGTTTTATGCCGAAGAGAATAGGCCCTTACTCCCTTCGTCCCAAAATATAGTTCCCATTTCTTTTTGTACAGTCTCCGAGACGTATCTTTGACTTATTACATCTTTTATTTCGTATTAGTAAAAAATATAAAAAATTGATATTATGAATGTACATGTTGAGACGAATCAAACAACACCCCACATGAATATGTTTTCTTGTATACATTAATGAGAATATTTGGTCAAAGATTTTTAATTTTGACTCATAAAATAGAAATGGAAACTATATTTTGAGACGGATGGAGTAAAATGGGAATGATATAATATTCATGTTTGCTAGTGAATGGCATAACTTCGAATTTCGATCAATAATATCTCAGATTATCTTTTACTTTTTCTATTAGGGTTGACCTTTTAGAAGGAACTCCAAATTTTATAAAAAAATCTTTAAACATAAAAGACTTGAAGTTGATAGTCAAATTTTCTACAAGTTTCTTCAATTCAACTTTTCTTGGAATGTATCAAAAAAATTTAAAAGACAAAAACTTAGTTTGATGCATGTTTGTTATTTGGTTTACTTGCATATTTTGATCAATTTTAAATATATATATATATATATATAGAGAGAGAGAGTCTATTTTTCAACATTGTTTGGTCGGGGATGTCCTTCATTTTTCTTAGGGGAACTTCCATCGTTTTTTTGTATTATTTCTTGTTTGTGTTTTGCATAATTTCCAATGTAATCCGATCGTTTTTTTCTTAAAATAACTTCCACCATTTTTTGTTGTTTTGCATAGTTTCTAATGTATAGTTAAAGATATTGTGGTATTGAGAATTTTTATCATACATCCAAAGCTTTTTTTACTCATTACTCATTTGAAACTCCAAATGAGCATAATCACATAATAGGTAGAGCTCCAAATGAGTAAATTATAGCATTTGTTCTTTGTATGTTAGATTAATGACCAAAAAATCGTCAAAGTTAAGATATAAATAGTGCAAAAGGAAAGTTGCGTTATTTAAAACAAGCAAACAACAAGTATTTGTATGTGCGGTTGGCCGTACGATTAACAACCATGTGGCTACACATATCAAGACACAAGTAACCCCTGAAATTTATATAACCTATAATAATTGTAAGTAACCTTCCATATACAAATAACTAATCTCAACAGTGGATAAAAAATAACTCCAATTATATTAGAAGTAACCCTAACAATTATAAATAGCCCCTACTATAAGTGCCAAACTCACAACTTCCAACACGAACATTTACAACTTATTCAATTATTCAAAGTATCCTAAGTAGTATACTTTAAAGAAATACATGTTATAATTAATAATAATACATGACAATCTCAACTTATGGAAACCTCTGATGATTGCAAAAGATATTGGCCTCTCTCACCTTTTCTATGCAGATGATGTTTTCCTTTTTGGGAGAGCGTCATGGGCTAACATGGATGTAATGTTAGAAGTTCTTAGGGATTTTGGGAAACTTTCAGGTCTATTCCTTAACAACTTGAAATCTACCATCATTGTTCCAAGGAAAATGGACCATAATGTCAGACTTTCCATTTCAAGTCACTGTAACCTTCGTGTTTCTTCAGACTTCGGGAGCTATCTGGGTATTAAAATTTCACCTAATAAGCTTAAAAAAACTGATTATCAAGGGCTTTTAGATAAGACAAAAGATAGAATCCGAGGATGGCAGGCAAAACTTTTAAATATGGCAGGAAGATGTACTCTTATCAAATCGGTCCTTAATACATACCCTCTTTATGCTATGCAAACAAACATTATCCCTATGAGTGTGCTTGATGAGTTGCAAAAAAATACTAAACGTTTCTTGTGGAATAAGGTAGGTCAACGGCACTATATTTCTAGAACCTCGTGGAGTCAAGTCTGTTATCCCATGTTGGCGGGGGTCTTGGAATCAGGGACTTAAAGAGATGGAATATTTGCTTCATGGCCAAACTAGGATGGAAATTCCTCACGCAACCTAATAAACTTTGGGTTCAAATTTTGAAAGCTAAATATTGTAAAAACTCGAACCTGCTTGATGCCATGCCTAATCAATCTCAGTCTACTATTTGGAGGGACATTTTGAAAGGTAAAGAACTTTTGAATAAGGGCCTAGTTTATAATGTTGGGAATGGGGAAGACATTTCTTTATGGTATCACCACTGGTTGGGAATGAACCCCTTTATAAACATCCAGACATTAACATACCTGATTCTAAGGCTCATTGGAGAGTTGCTCGAATTATTCGTAATGGGGCTTGGTACTTGGACTCCATTATTTCTTTGCTCCCTCATGACATTGCTCTTTCCATAAAAGCTATTCCCCTCCCCAAACTGGTCGAGATTAAGGATGGACTAAGATGGATCTTCTCTAAGGATGGTCACTTCGATATTAAATCTGCTTATCATTGTACTAACCATAGAGTGCATTCCAATTGGTCCATTCCGAATCTTTGCTCCAAACTTTGGAAAATTAATACCCCTTTTAAATACAAGATGCTGTTGTGGAACGTTGTTCATGGAATTCTCTCCACTGCCGAAAATTTACAAGTAAAAATCCACCATTTTAATCCCCAATGCCAATGCTGTTTTAATGGTCAAATTGAATCTCATATTCATCTTTTCAGAAAATGTTTTCATGCTAGCATCCTCTGGAAACGCATTTTTCAATTTTTTAACTTAGCCAAACAAGTGGATGTAGCAAGCTTTTTCAATAGCAACTGGAATGATTGGATCATGCTTAATTTTTCACAACCGAAAGGTTGGCTTGAGATCTTTGTTATTGCTATATGGCATATTTGGAAGAACAGGAACAAAGCGGTCTTTGATGGAGCAATGTTAAGATCTTCTACCCAATATAACCATTTTCTTATTGATCATTTGCATAACAATGATGCCTTCCTTAAACAGAACATTACAAAGCCAAGGGTAAGTCAAGCTATTGTTTGGAGGCCTCCAGTTCATGGATACTTGAAGTTAAACACGGGTGGCGCTTGGAAGACAAATAACAAGGCAAGTGGGGGTGGCGTGATAAGAAGAACAGATGGATCCTGGTTCATGGGATTCTCAATCAAGTTTGATGCTATTAATCCTGCAGCAGCTGAGTTAGCAACGATTAGAGAGGGTTTGACCATGGCTAAGGATCACAACATCAGTAGGTTAGAGGTGGAAACTGATGCTCAAGCATTGAAGATTATGATGGATAGAGCAGAGAAGGTCCCTCACCACCAGCTCAGTGCGATTATTTGTGACATAGTCAAGCTGATAAAAACTAACTGGGTTGTTGTTTTTCTTCATGCAAAGAGGGATGCTAACATAGTAGCCCATAAGTTAGCCAGGTTTGGGATGGAAATGGAGATGGATAAAGTCACTCACACTGCTCCACCGCAATGCGTTTTACAGGAGTATATGCAGGAGTTGGTAAACCCAATGGTTTAGCCTCAAGCAGCTTCCACTTTTGTTGTTCCCTAAACTCTTATCATTTGGTTAATTTTGGTTATCTACTTTCCAGTTTAGGTCTAGGTTTTGTTGCAATGTTGTTTTGTAAGATGACGTTTTATTAATATATATAATCGCTAGTTTGTGTTAAAAAAATAATACATGACAATCTAAAGATCCCAGATCTTAGAGAGGATCCATCTATCTATTCATAATTAGTTGTTGGATCTGGATGATTCCCTAGATAATTTCATAAAGATGTATAATTTGTGGTGAACATTTTGTTACAATTCAAGTCATAACTTAGTAATCATTACATCACAAAATAATAGGTCACTAGTTTGAGATCTCTTATGCAATTTTTTTGATCTTTCCTTTTAAGGAAATATCACGTTGGAGACAAAGCAGGTACATGACTGTGTAATTAAGGTAAGATGACATATGGCAACATGCAATACTTCCCCACATCCACGTGTTTTGATCATATATGTACATATAGATTCCATTTGGTGGATGTATATGAGGTCAAAACTGTAATTTGTACAAAAAAAATTGGGATATCGCCTAAGCTCCAAAACTAGCTCAAACATGAAGAAAGTTAAGACACCCTCCTCTCGAGGGAGAAAACTAACTCCAATCTAATAAGGCAATAAACCTCTACAAACAGGATATGAGAAAAAAAAAAGGAAACAAATGAATCCCCCATGCTTCTTAAAATTCGAACATTCTTAAAATTTCCTACTCAAATTGGTCTCCTCCATACAAAAATACAACTAAAATACACAAACAATCAGCAAAAAATTAACAAGATTCTTATAGAGTTGCAAATCTCTTGTAGAAGTCAAGTCGCAATAAACTTCATGCCTATTGATTATTGAAAGATAATTTATCTCATAATGCACCCGAAACCGAAAAAGAAAAAGGAAAAGAAGATTTCTCCATGATTGTTAAGGTAAAGTTTATAGTAAAACAAAAATTCACTGGTCCTACATTTTCTTGTCTGAGTTGTCATGGCCTCATGGGTCTTTGTCTATCATAAAAAGCAGCACAGTTCACAATTCAACAAAGGGAACTGAGAATAGGAAAAAGAACTCTCATACATACATACATACTTCACACATTTCAAATTACTAGCTACACTTTAAATTCCACTATTAATCTATGTCGTTTGATTCATCTCAATAAATATTTTCATAAAATCAATTTTTTATACTTTACTCTAATACACAATTAAAAATATTAATAGTCAAAATAGTACATCCACAAGCGTGGAATTCAAAATGTAACAAGTAAAAAAAACAGAGGAAGTACATACATACATAACATATTGTCTGCCTACCTACCTTTAGAAGACACTAATATGAGTTTGAAATCATATGAAGCTTATCTTCAAACTTAGTTTAAAACCATATAAAGGGTTAAAAAAAAGGTGATATGGGTCACATTAGTAAGTTATATATGCAAATATAGAATTAAGCTGATGCCAATACCATGCCCAAACCTGCAAATATATTCACAAGAACTGGAATATATATATAACAGAGAGAACTTAGGTTATAAATATTACCGGGCCTTCTAATCTACACACCAGATTTGAGATTACAAGGTTAGAATCCGAGTGGAGGGCGAGGCGAGTTCTAGCCAGCTGAGGTAAAATGAACCCTCTTCCAAAACCATGTCTTAGTTAGAGTTCCCATCTAAAAAGTTAGGCTACGATTTATGTATATATATATAATATAATTACATAGAGCTTCTTCTCTGATCAACAACACCTGAATTATCTTCATTTTTTTTTCACTCCCTACTTCTGTTGCCACTCCTCAGTGTCTTGGCAGCACGAATGAATTCCGCAATCACTTGTACTTCGTCAACTTGCTGAAATGTCAAGATGAATCAAAATATTAGTAATTGTAATGATCTCTGCCCGCTTTTGAGTGTCATATAAAGAGAGATTCGCAAAGAGAAACTGTACATGTGAAGCAAAGTGGCGCTGCACAATGTTAACCATCTGCTCTCTTGAGCTAGAATTCATGCTCCCCTGTATAGTATACTTTTTTGGTTAACATAACTTAGTACAAGAAGATTTAGGCAACAATATACTGTGGAATTAAAGAGATCGACAAGGGAGTATATTATACTGACCAGATGAAATCGGCTCAAATACCTCCATAGTGAGTCACTGCCAAGCTTAGCAAAGTTCAGCCTCTGACATAGTCAAGCATAGGAAAACTTTAGGACCACAACTGATCAGATACTTCATGAGTAAAGATACAAATATACAATAATATTATGTCCTGAAAACTTGTGACCAAAAATTAGGACCACATAACAACAATATTTTTGAGATGTTCAAAACAAAATAGGAAAAGATACATATTAGTAGTTTCTATGTAGGGCCGGGAACGTTATGTTTCCTTAACAAGAAGCAAAAATGGCTATCCAGTGATTAACATTGTTATAACCCGAGCAAAGACGACTGTGCTTTTAAAAGAACATGGTTTAGGATGAGGCATATATAATAAGATCTGAATCCCCATCTGATGTATATATCATTCCTACAGTAAGATAAGTTTCAACCACTAACAAAAGCAATCATATACCTACTTGCCTAAAGGCAAACATTTTCATCTCCATATCCTGCTTCCAGCCACTAAAGTTGGAATTAAAAATTGAAATCCAATTGACAGAATTATAAGCATGTAAATAGACAACAGTCAACAGGATAAAGATATCATAATGGGTAATATCTTAATCATACCCAAAACAGTATCGTATTTAGTCAAGCTCGGTTATGAGTATTGCCCAAAGATATTTTTTATTATATTTAGGTAAATTTTGCATATTTTGGCCAAAAATTCCCATATCCTTTTAAATGGATCTAACCATCAGATTAAATAAATTAAGAGAGGACCAAGATGCATCTCAAATCAATTATCAACCCTTATTTTCTCCCTTGAAGATAATGTATATGCCATTTCTTCTATAATACAAGACCCGCAAGGGCTAAAATGCTTACACAGTGAGAGGTATGAATGTTGGAGTGCAGTTCCTTCAAGCAATTCCGATGATTTGACTTTGCTGAAGCAGATGGAGGAGCCCATGGTCTAGTATGGCGCACTCTTGGCTTGCTCACTTTGTGAAACTCCATGCTATTCCCTGCAACATTTGTACAGCAATACAGATATGAGACAAACTCACTTTAGTGTTTATGTCATGTGTCACAATATTAAGAATGAATCTGAGCTATTGGTGAAGCTTACCAAATTCATGGTCCTTCTCACCAAGATCAGAGCTGCAGCTAGAGTGATCAAGCTCATCATCTTCCTCGTGTCCCGTAGGTGGTTCTAGCACACTCAGTGCATTCCGTTGTAGCTTAACCTCAATCCCATTCTTCAAAACCTTCAACATATCACTATATTAGGACATGGTTTTCAATATATAAAACAACAAAACCAACCATATCACTTGAGGTTGAGTACCCAGGACAAGAAGGCAGAAAGTGAAAAGAAGCCATATAATTCCTTCATACACCAAATAATTATATAAAATGGAGGCACATTCAATACTCAAATACTTACTATATTAGAAGAATATTACATACAGTTGACAACAGCACTTTTTGTGTCTTTTCATTGCGTTATATTTGCTTTTCTTTTTGCGAAAAATTAGTACGCCTAATGACCCTAAAGTCTTCCCACTACTAAAATCATGTCATGCCAGAAAATTGATAGGTAAATGCCAAAAGAAAAAGTACTCTAATTAAACAAACATTAGCAATAGTATTCATGCTTCACTAGTAGAATGATGATTGCTTAACAGCTTTTCACCATTTCCTCCGAGAAACTTAAGACATTCGATCCGATTAAGCTCACAAAATTTCATCATAGAAAATAAAACATGAAGCCAGTTCTTTACATTACCCCGTACAAAATCATACAGAGATTAAGTTTCAACTATCCAACATCCCTCTGAAGATTACATATATAATTGAATTCATAAACAATAAGAGATAAAGCTACACAAGAAGACAAACAATTACAACTAATCTGAATCTTAACCAAGACAAAAGATGATATACTACTACAATATACTTGTAGCAATAATTATTTACACTAATGTCAACATTACCACAAAGTTGGATAAGACAATGGGAATAACCTACTGATATTAACTAACCAGAGTAAAAAAGAAAATATACTTTAGTTCAAAAACAATAATAAAATCATAGCAACAAGGAAGATAATAAATTTGTGTCTTCTGACAATGTGAATCTTAACCAACAAAAAAGATGAATAAATAAACTATATACTATCTCAGTTTCCTTTTAACCTACAGTGTTTGACAATAACACTTGACAACACACAAATACATCCATTGATAGATATCTTTACCTATCAATAAGTAAAAATTATAAGTTGATATCATCAAAATATATATTGACATAAATCTAACAAGATCCAATAGTAACTATATTCTTCTTTAAGCGTAAATCACACAATAATAGTAAAACGGTGAAATATATGAATAGTGTCAAAATACAAAGTGCGTAGATTAAAAAGAAACGGAGCTAAGTAAGCAATGAATCCGAATTCGCACACACTAATGCATGATGAACACATACAATGACAATGTAGAAAGGAAAGTGGAAGAGTGAGTAGAGGAAAATACCAGCCAATGCCAACCACCAAGACCAACAGCCTTCTTAACAACACCTTGCAATCCCACTAAAACGGATTTAGTTCTATTATTTCCAGTCACAATAACTTTTGTATGCCTTGGTAAAACTGAAAGTTCTTCATCACCACTTTCTTCTCTAAATGGTGACATCACCCGAGATGCACATAACTCTGATTCAATCATTTCCACTTTTTTTTTCTTGTTTTTCTAATAGAAATTTACCCAATATACTTATTTTCTTGTCAACGAATTTAACTAAAACCCAAATCAACCAAGAATCTAAATCAAATATCCTTCTACTTTTAGCCTAAATATTTACCAATTGATCTTTCAAACCCAATACAGAGTTAGATCCTATTTTCCTCAAAATCACTCAAAATCATCAAATTTACTTCCAAATTGAGATTACCCTAATCACAATCCATAACCTTTTTTAACCTCTAAATCTTCAAAGTTAATCCCAGATCAAACTTTTTGTAATTCAACACAATTAGCATGTAGAGAACCCAGATTCTGAAATTTTCTGAAACCCAATAATAATCCCTGAAAATAAAAAAGAAGGGGAAAACAGAATTATTAGATTAATTTCATCAATCAGATATACTACATTATTGAAAATAAAATTAAAAATAAGCATAATTATAGTCTGACCTGGATTCATAAAATACTGAAGCTCAACTTCTGACAGTGAATTATTACAAGGAACTATTCATTTCCAATGAGAGAGAATCACATTTACATTCACATGAAAATAAATGAGCTTCATCATCTTCCTTAAAAACAACTGCATGCACCCAAAATCGCCAATATTAAGCACACACCATAAAAAAAAAAACTTGAAATTCAAGCCATTAATCAAGATTAACAAGAGTAATTAATCAAAAGCACAAAAAACAAGGAGATAATTACAATTTACACACACCAAATTCCAATAAGATTACTTTAAAAAGCTTTAAAAAGAAATGATTTTGAGAAACACCCATATCGTGATTTTCAAAAAGCAACTAACCCAAGTTGCTACAAATTCAAATGATAAAACAAAACTAAACCCAGAATTCAGAATTCAGAATTCTTGAAATATTCAAAACTCAAAGATTATATTATTATAATACCTTGAAAAACGAAGGAAGTAAAATGTGGAATGATAAAATGAAAATAAAAATGTAACGGATCTATATTTTAATGAGAAGTTTAAGGAAGGAGAGAAGTTACTGAAAATGAAGTAGTAGAAGAAATGATAATGAGTGAGTGAGTAAGTAAGTGAGTAAGTGAGAGAGGAGAGAGAAAGAGAAGAGAGAAGCACGCACTAAATGCTTACCAACTGCCATGGGGAAACGACCTGCTGCAATTATCGTACGGTTTTTATTTTCTCTTTATAACCGGCTCCACCGGTTTTAACCGGTTATTGCCGGTTTTACTACTCTTTTTTTTTCTTTCTTTTACTTTTCGGCTCGGCTCGGCTTGAGTACAGTGAGTTCGGCTTGAGTTTATGAGTTACGGTCAAGAAGACTTCTTTATTGGATCCATTTCTTATCTCGGTTAAGGTTTTTTTAAAAGGGAAAAACTATATGCAGTCCTCAGAGTTGTATATAAAAAGCTAAAATTGGAAATAAGTTGTATTAATTGATCATTTATTACATTAGTTGATGCAAAAAAAAAAAATCATAAATTTACAACTTATTTTTATTTTAAGTAATTTATGTCTTATATATAATTTTAAGGACTGCATAAATCATAATCCTTTTTTAAAAGAAAAAATAAAGTATGTGAAGGGTTGAAGCCTTGAAAGTTGAAGGTGTTATATTCCGGATTGTACAAAGAAGCTACATTATGGTTTCTGTTTCATCTTTTGTTAATCCAATAAGCTTCCTAGGAGAATTTTGTTCATCATAACTTTTTCACTAAAATTCAAAGATAATTGACAAGTGTGGGGTCAATTCTTTTTTTTTGGATAATTTGTGCATTTTATTGCATTTGAAGCTGTAGCTTCATCATACACATATTAGTCCTCCACCCATTACAAATTGCATCAATTACAAATTGCAACCATAGGGATTAGCCACCAACCGTTACCAATTACAGAAAGAATGGACTATAACCAAGCGATAAATTCATCCATACGCGTGAGACCCTGCTTTGCAAGCGAATCTGCCACGATATTTGATTCGCAGCTCTTGTAGATTATTTCCACTCCAGAGCCACTTCTCATGCAATTTCGAATGTAGTTGATGGTGAAATTCAGATTCCACGGAGCATTGTTGTCCCCGTTACACCAATTAACAGCATTAGAGGAGTCCGACTCCACCACAATTTTGCAATGTGAAGTCCTCTCGAAGGAGGAGGAGATTTTGAGAGCTCGATGAATGGCTAGGATTTCCGCATGATTGATCTCCATAAAAGGTATTGGGCTTGATAAAAGGCATAGGAATTTTCCATTGTGGTCTCTCAAGACCCGCCAATTGCCGACTTGGACTCACACATTCTCAAGGATGCATCAACATTCCATTCGAGGGAAGTGGATGTGGGAGGCGACCAAGGCCTCGGTGGATGGGATTTCTGCTTGACCGAATGGCTCGAAGAAGGTAGGCTCCAATTCAGCATTGTGGGGTCAATTCTTATCTTCTAAAAAATAAATAACTCCTTTGTTACATAATATAAGTCCTGATTCTATTTTTATTAAGGATTTAAGATAAAGTAGAAATTTATTTTATTTGTTTAAAAAAGATTCATTTTATTGGAAAACACTTACATTATTTATTTTTTTTAATAAAAAATAAAACTTCACATTAATATTGCATGGTTTAATGTGTAGAATACTTCAATGGGAAAAAAAAAACTATTTTATCACTAATAATGGTGCATTGGAAGTTGAAATTATAAGAACTTTGTTGGAATTACATTAGTTTCATGAGAGTATTTTAGGAATAATTATTGACTTAAAATATAAAGAAAACTTTTTTCTTGGGACACTTTAAAACGAAAGGGGACTTAAATTATGGGACGGAGTCACGGAGGGAGTACCATATAATTTTTTTATGAGAAATATTTGAATATTTGTTTAAACACATGGTTTAAGATGACAAGTTGTGGTTTGTTTATCAAATGTTATTATATAAAAGGTTGATGTGATTGAAATCGGTGGAGTATTTTTTTTATTATTATTGAAGTTGAGACAAAGTTGAGTTTTTTAATTAATAAAAATAGAATGTCGAAAAAGGGGTGTAAAAAATTCAATACAATAATCGTAGAACTATATCAAAACTAATTGTTTAAACTAATTTGAAATAAACAAAAAGGGTTAATATTCAGACTATTATGAGACGAATGGAATATCATTTATGTTCTTGGTATACAAGTTCAATATAGTGATTTTGCATCTGAACTTCTATTGATCGCCCCAAAAAAGTTGAAATTACATCTCTAACATTTTCCATCTTCTTTCCTAGACCACCACCACCACCATCCACCTCATGCCACCACCACCCCATTGCCACAGCCACCCACCAGCCACCTAGAAGAAGTCGAAATTTTTTTAGGACGATGATGGCAAACGTCTAGCCTGGAAGTTTGCTCCATGGGCGAACGTCTGGCCTGGATGTTCGCCCATCTTCGTAAAAAAATTTCGCCTGCTTCCAGGTGGGTGGTGGAGGAGGTGGCGGGTGGCAGTGGGAAGGTAAGTGATGGTGGGTGGTTGCAGGGGAGTGGGAGGTGGTGGTGGGTGGTGCGGAAAAGAGGAAGGGTAAATTAGTTTATAAAAATAAATTTGGAGCGATTTTATGTAATTTTGGGGCGATATTTAACTAACCGCTTTACCAAGCAGTTGAAACTTTATCCTTTTTTTTGTTTAAGTTTAAAACAAATACCAAAATAAAAAATTAAAAAACCCATAGCATGATCTTAAAAATTAGTAAATTGGCAATGAACAAGAACATATTCAAACCCCGAAAGATAAACTAGATAAAACCTCTTCATATAGATTCACGGTAAACTAATCGTTAGATTAAATGTTGGAATAAAAGATTCGCAAAGGCAGAAACAGATAACTTTCAAGGCTGTGCCGTGATAGGAGATCACTGACTAGAAAGCAATTACGGCCCGACAATGGTGGTTATCGAACTTGGCCGGAATGCTCCCCAAGGTTTAGAGAATAGCACGAAAACCCAGGAAGAGAAAAGAGAAGAGAAGGAAGAAGAGTTTTATTTTTGTGTGTTTCTGACTGAACAGAATGGCACTGATTTTATAGGGAAAAATCAAGCCAAAAAATGGACAGCAATCAAGACAGAAATCAATGGGAGGATAATTAGGGATTGCAATGAATACTGTAACGGTAAAACGTTACAGAATTCCAACAGCCACACACGCGTAGCTCCCGGGTCCAAAACTTTAGTTAAGTTAAGTCTATTCCCCAAAGCCCAAGGCCCTGGCCCGGTCCGGGCGGGCGGCGCGCGCGCGCGTGTGTGATAGCAAGCCCAAACCAAACATATCATCCAACTACAAAAGCATCTCTAGAACAAACTCAATAGATGGAAGGAGGGAGGAAATATATAAACATGAAGAAATTCCCTCCACAAGCAATGTGGGACAAACAAGAAAATGAGCCAAGGCTTTTCCAAGCCTTAACTCCAACAATCCCCCACAAAGGCTCAGAAAAGCAAAAGAAATTCCTGGGTAAGGAAAGTACTTAAGCACCAATATCTTTCGATTTGAATTGATGCATAGTGAAATGAGGCAACAACTTACTATCTAGTGAGTGAATTACTCTTGAACTCATCCCCACAACACATACCTACCTTAAGATCGTGCAATCTCCGCGATACATCACAAGCGCTTTATAGCCATGCGCATTCCTTGGGTCTAATAAGTGCTCTAGAAAGACAGCCCAGTCTTTCATAGAAGGCGGCTTAACCTCCACACTTACGTAGGTAGTCCATCAAGTGTTTCTCAATAACACCACCCCGAAGGGATATGGAACTATTAAGAGCAAAATGCTCAACCTCTCAATGATATCCATCAAGTGCGTCTCAGAAGCACCACCAATAGGCTATGGATAAAAGCACTACCATGTGTCATAGGGATGGGAAATGTAGTGCAAGTTAAGATTTATGGCTTCGTTTGACCCAAACGGGTATCCACCTAAAATCTCAACATGGGCTTTAGCCCCATCCCCCTCGACGACTCTAGGACAACTCTCCTAGATAACCCCTTAGTAAAGGGGTCCAAGATTTCTTTCGGACCTCACATAGTCCAAAGAAATCACCCCATTTTTCAGGAGTTGTTTGACGACTCCATGTCTGATCCGTATGTGTCTCTTCTTACCATTGTAGACACTGTTCTTAGCAACACCAATTGCTTGAGAATCACAGTGAAGAGAGACAGGTGCCCTGTCCCCCTAAAGGAACATCAGACAACAAGTTTCTCAACCATTCAGCTTCTTGCCCTGCCAACTCGAGGGCAATGAACTCAGACTCCATGGTGGAACGTGCTATAACAAGTCTGTTTCGAAGACTTCCACGATATAGCACCACCACCAAGGGTAAACACATAGCCACTAGTTGAACTATCTCATCATTACCAGATACCCAGTTTGCATCACAAAATCCTTCAAGAACAGCAGGAAATTTAGAATAGTGCAAACAAAAATCAACAGTTCCTTTTAGGTATCTGAGAAGACGATGAAGAGCACTCCAGTGTTCATTACTAGGGTTATGTGTATATCTACTAAGTCTACTCACTGCATAAGCTATGTCAGGTCGAGTACAGTTCATGAGGTACATCAAACTACCTATGATTTTCGCATATTCACTTTGAGAGACACTTTCACCTAAGTTCTTGGTCAAATGAATACTAGAATCATAGGGAGAACTCACTGGAACAACATCAAAGGAATTAAACTTTTTAAGCACCTTTTCCACATAATGAGACTGGCTAAGGGAAATGCGACCGGAGACTCTCTTAAGTCTGACTCCTAAAATCACATCAGCTTCCCCAAATCTTTCATCTCAAATTTTGAAGACAGGAAAATTTAGTATCATTAACCACCTTTAAGTTGTTACCAAAAATCAGCATGTCATCCACATAAAGACATATAATCACACAATCTGATCCTATCAATTTTGAATAAACACAAGAATCAGAGTTGTTTACAATGAAACCATTTGACACAACGTACTATCAAATTTTTCATACCATTGTTTTGGTGCTTGTTTGAGACCATATAAGGACTTCCTCAACTTGCACACTTTATCTTCTTGACCTAGCACCACGAAACCCTCAGGTTGAGACATGTAAATCTCCTCCTCTAAGTCACCATTCAGGAAAGCAGTCTTAACATCCATCTGATGTATAACTAAGTCATGAATAGCAGCAAGAGCAAGCAGGGTCCTAATGTGGCTATCTTAGTCACAGGAGAATAAGTGTCAAAGTAACTAGTCCTTTCCTCTGAGTGAAGCCCCTGATGACAAGCCTAGCTTTAAACCTCTCAATAGTTCCATCAGGTCTCAACTTCTTTTTAAAGATCCATTTACTATCTATGGTCTTCGATCCCTTAGGTAAGTCAGTCAACTCCCAAGTAGAGTTAGACACTATGGAATCTAACTCGCTCTTAATGGCCTCTTTCCAAAAACTGGCATCCACAGATCTCATTGCCTCATCAAAGGTCTTTGGGTCCTCTTCTATCATGAAAGCATAAACTAGTTCATCACTCAACAAGTCAACACAAGAACTTTCAGATAGAAAAGCAGTAACAAAATCAGAACCGAAGTCTTTTGCTACTCTAGGTCTCTTACTTCTCCTAGGCTCATCTACGACAGAAGAACTACTAGCATGCATGTCAACTGAACTACTACTCAAAGTCAAATCAACAGGAATATCACTATAGGTAGAACAACATCATGCGTAGAACAAGTAGATAAATCAACAGCAGGAGAAGAACAAGAAGGCACAGATGCAACATCACCTTTTTTCAAAGGAAAAACATGTTCAAAAAACTCAGCATCTCTGTACTCACAGATAGACCTATCACTCAAAGACATGAATCTATATGCAGCATGAGCATAACCAATGAATACAGCATCAAAAGTCTTAGGTCCTATGTTTGACTTTTTATAGTCAGGAAGCCCAACTTTGGCTAGACACCCCCACACTCTAGAAAACTCAAGTTTGGAGGATAACCCTTCCATAGCTCATAAGGGTCTTATCTAACCTTTTGTGAGGAACTCGGTTAAGAACATGACAAGCTGAAAGAACAGCTTCCCCCCACATTTCATCAGGCAACCCAGAACTTACAAGCATAGCATTCATCATATTTTTCAAGGACCTATTTTTCCTTTCAGCTATACCATTTTGTTGGGGTACATAAGGAGCACTAAGTTCATGAATGATTCCCAATTTCTCACAATGGTCATTCCAAGAGAAGTTCTCATATTCTCTACCCCTATCAGACCTAACCCTCTTGATTTTCCTATCAAGTTGGTTTTCTACCTCGGCCTTATACTTCAAAAAAGCTTCCCTGCCTCACTTTTGGTCTTAAGAATAACTTAGTGAACCTCGAGTAATCATCAACAAAGGAAATATACCAGAATTTTCCTCCTCTACTTCTAGTGTTCTGAAAGTCAGCTAAGTCTGTATGAACCAATTCTAGAAGTTGGGTGGTCCTTTGAGTCACGGTTTTGCAAGGTTTCTTGGTAAATTTTGCTTCAACACAAAAGGACACTTAGAAAATCGGTTGAGGACAGATTAGGAATCAATTCTAAGGTCCTTAGTCTCTTAATAGAAGCAACATTCACATGTCCTAATCTACCGTGCCATAAATTTAAAGACTCAGCAATATAAGCAGAACCACAAACAGTTTTATTAATAGCAGATACAGAAGAAGAACATTTAAAATAAACAAACCCCCACTCAGATACCCTTTCCCCACAAATTCCCACCACGAGTCATTACAACCTTGTCAGCCTCAAAAACAATTTTCAAACCAGCTTTGTTTAACAAGGCACCAGACACTAGGTTACGACGCATAGTAGGAACATACAAGACATTTGAAAGGGAGAGGGTTTTTCCAGAGGTAAGTTTTAGAGTGACCTTTCCATGTCCAAGCACTCCAGCAGTGCATTCCCCATGTAGACGCACTCACCTTCTGTTGCATCCTGGAAGTCATGGAGCAGCTCCTTGTTCGAAACAGAAATGCCTTGAAGCCCCGGTGTCCAGAATCCAGTCAGAACGATTTTCGACCAGATTTGCTTCAACAACCACAGCAGCAATAACATCATCCGAAACAGCAAGGTTAGCTTGAGGAGTTTCTTTTTGGACAGAACCTTGGCGTTGAGGACATTGGTAAGCCTTATGATCAGGCTTTCCACACACATAGCAACAAAGGTCCTCTTTTGAATCTTACCACTTGGTTTGTTCACTTTTCCTTGCTTCTTACCCTTGTTGAATACCTTCTTGCCCTTACCCTTGAACTTATCAGAACTTGGCGCAGCAACAGATTCCACCAGATTAGCTTTGGAAACATTGACAAGAGCCGAGTCCTGATTATCTTTGATCGGTTGGCCTCTTCAATCCTCATATGGCTGATCAGTTCCTGAAAGAAGACAACTCTTTCCTATGCTTCAGATTGTTACGGAACTCCCTCCAGGAAGGAGGAAATTTTTCCAGCAGAACATTAGCCTGGAAAACCTCACAGATTTTCATGTCCTCATTTAGAACATCAGCACATAAATTCTCGTAGACATGAACTTGGTCCATGACAGGTTTGTCATCAACCATTTGGAAAGACAGCCACTTTCCTACAACATATTTCTGTTTCCCAGCATCATCAGCCCCATATTTTTTCTCAAGGGCCTCCCAAATCAGTTTAGATGACTTATGAACCATAAACAAATCAAACAAATTATTAGTCATCAGATTAAGGAGATGGAAACGAACTGTTTCATTATCTTTTTCATATTTCAGAATCATATCCTCATTCTACTTAATGACAGCAGCAGAAGGAGAAGAAATCAGCAGAAGCCGTAATGGCAGTGGGACAGTCATTGAACAGGACATAGTCAATATCCAATTGCTCGAAAAACATAAGAAGTTTCTGAGCCCAGCATTTGTAGTTATTTCCATCAAGGGACTCAAGTTTGGACAGATGAGCCATTGATTTGGTTGAACTTTCTGCCATTGCAAATAATATTAATTGCTTTCAAATTGTTGGAATAAAAGATTCGCAAAGGCAGAAACAGATAACTTGCAAGGCTGTGCCGTGATAGGAGATCACTGACTTGAAAGCAATTACGGCCCGACAATGGTGGTTATCGAACTTGGCCGGAATGCTCCCCAAGGTTTAGAGAATAGCACGAAAACCCAAGAAAAAGTAAGAGAATAAAAAAAAGAGGAAAAAAAAGAAGAAGAAGAGTGTTTATTTTTGTGTGTTTCTGACTGAACAGAATGGCACTGATTTTATAGGGAAAAATCAAGCCAAAAAACAGACAGCAATCAAGACAGAAATCAATGGGCGGATAATTAGGGATTGCCATGAATACTGTAACGGTAAAACGTTACAGAATTCCAACAGCCACACACGCGTAGCTCCCGGGTCCAAAACTTTAGTTAAGTTAAGTTCAAGGCCTTGGCTCATGGCCCTGGCCCGGTTCGGGCGGGCGGCGCGCGTGTGATAGCAAGCCCAAACCAAACATATCATCCAACCACAAAAGCATCTCTAGAACCAACTCAATAGATGGAAGGAGGGAGGAAATATATAAACATGAAGAAATTCCCTCCCACAAGCAATGTGGGACAAACAAGAAAATGAGCCAAGGCTTTTCCAAGCCTTAACTCCAACATTAAACACATTGTAAGTGCATGGTCGACAATACTTGTAAGGTGATGGTTTATTTTTTATATATAATTTCAATACTAATGGTATAAATTTTGTATTGATATGCGTAAAAGCTCAAATAGTAATCATAAAAAAAAGATGTGTCAAATTAAACAAGGTATACCATAAGGACCAACTAAATTATACAATATTTTTCTAAAAGAGAAACTTCTTCATTGTCTATTCGGCTATTAAATTATACTCCTTTTGTTTCTTTTCAATTTACTTATTTCAGTTCGGAGACAATCAAGGAGGAAGTGAAAAGTATGAGAGAAAAAATTGAAAAGTTGGAGAGAGAAACTAAAAAGTGTTAAAATATTAAAAATGAATGATATGGATGATAAACAAAGAAAGTATATAGGACATGTTATCAATAATAGAAAAGACCACACTACAACAATGTATGGATTAAAAGAAAGATGGATAAAAGAAAAGTATGTAAATTAAAAACAAATGAATGGAGTAATAAAGACATAACTCGTAAGTGTATTTGCGGATGTGGATGGTCCTTCTTTTTGGTGTTCGAATATTTAGGATTAGATATCCAAAACATGCGGGTATTTGTGGGTATCAGATTTGAAATATTTGAAAAATACCCGACTCTATGATTGGATATTCGAGAATACCCGACTCTATGATTGGATATCCGAAAATATTCGGTGATCTGATATCAAACTTTTTTTCAAATTATTCCTAAAAAAATTCAAATTTTCAAATTATCGGATATTTAACTTAACTCGAATTTTCAGATCGAATTCGCATCGCACATTCTCCTGTTCGAAATTTCATATCAGATTAGACAATCCAAAAATTTCATATCAGATTAGACAATCCAAAATGAACAACCTTATACTATGTACAATGGGCATTTCAAAAACTTGCAAGTTATGGGTGGCTTTTTAGAGAAAGAAGAAAACTAAAACAAGTAGTAAACTATACTAGTAATTTAATAAAGTGAACATAGGCAAATCTTCTAGTACATCTATTAAAATATGTTAAATTTTCCCTTGAAAGCTTTAATAGAATAGTGCCAAATTGCCAAGAAAAACGCATAAATTGACTATGGACTAGCTAACTAATGAATGAGGCGGGGCATAAATAATTGATGTCTTTGAAACATGGTCCCCACCTTATTCATTCTTTTTATTATATACTTTTTTCCGTTTCATTTTATAGTTTCTTTGTTTTATTTTGAATGTTCTAAAATATTATTTTCATATCTCTTATTTTTATTTTTGAACATCATTTTTTACTTTATTGATCTACCTTTTCACATAGGCTTTTGACATACTTATTTAATTTTTCTTCAATCTTATTGGTTAGGCAAAAATTATATAAAGAAATGGTTTTTTTATGACAATAATTCCGAAAAAACACAACAACTCTCAATGCAAGTGCACAATAATCATTATTTCCTTAATTTTCATGTCACTCCTTCTGTCCCATCATATAGTGCTTGTTTCTTTTTTATACGGTCTCCAAGACGTAATTTTGACTATTAATATCTTCAATTCCGTATTAATAAAAAATATAAAAAGTTGACATTATGAAACTACATATTGAGACAAATCTAACAAGATCCCACATGAATATGTTTTTTTTTAATGTATACAAATGAGAATATTCCATCAAAGATTTTACAATTTGACCCATCAAAAATGAAATATGCACTATATGGGACGGATGGATGGAGTATGATATTTGTTAGTGTGATAATTGGGCACAAGCTAGCAGTGTACCTCCAATTTACTCACGTCCGACAGCGTAATCAACGGCCCAGATTCTCTCCCGCCTTTATGTTCCCAGCTACTAGTACGTCGCTATCTAATTCACATTTCACAAGGGTATATCCGTCATTTCCCCCTCACCTTAGCCGAGCCGAGCCGACCAACTCAGCTCGGCTTGTATATATTAAAAAAAGCGGAAGAGAATCCCAAGAAGGACAAAAGAATGACGTACACGTGTCAGAGGACCAGCTGTCGGATCTTATCCTGGCAAATAAACTCACTGTTTGAAAAATCGGGGAGGGAAGGAGACTGTCTATTTTTTATTGCGTTAAATTTGAATTTTCGTTTCAAGTCCGCTTTTTTTTTTTCCTTATTTTTTTATCCTATTATATAAGGTAAAAAAAAAAAAATTAAAAAAAATAGGGTGATAATTAACTGTTTCATTTGAATGAAAAAAGGGATAAAATATGACATTTAAATTAAACATAAGTGTTTTGAGAAAACAAAATGTAAAGACAGTTTTTTTTACCCAATTAATTTTATTTTCTACTTCATATGCTATCACACATTATCGCTACTCCATGTATTGCGTGCATATAAGGCTAGTCGATCTAAACACAACCACTAGCTTATAGGTAGGGATGGCCATGGGTCCAGGACCCTACCTGGACCCTGTTGGACCCAACCCTAATTTAAGGGTCTGGGTCCAACTTTTTCAGACCCTAAGGGTCCGGGTCCGGGTCTGGGTCCAAGTAAATTTTTTAGGGTCCGGGTCCGGGTCTTAAAATTTTGGACCCAGACCCAACCCTTAGACCCTAAACGTATTTAATATATACATTTTAACTCTTTTTATAAAAACAAACTGATTTTCTAAAAGACTAATAGCTAAACTAAAACACCAAAACACCCATTCTGAACTCTTATGTAAGTTGTGTTTGTTTCGTTTTTTTTAGTTTGTATGTTTGTTTTGTTTTTTTCAGTTTATATGTTTGTGAATTGTGTTTGTTTCGTTTTTTTTCAGTTTATAAGTTTGTGTTTGTTTCTTATTTTCAATTTATATGTTTGTGTTTGTTTCATGCAAATTCTTGTGTTTGTTTCATGCGATTTTTTGTGTTTGTGTCATGTGAATTTCAGATGATTATTGATATTAATAATGCTGAAAATTTGGCCAATTAAAGAATTTAAGCCTGGACCCTAGACCCTTCAGACCCTAAGGGTCTGGGTCAGGGTCCATTTTTTTCAGACCCTTAGGGTCCGGGTCCGGGTCTGGGTCTGCAAAAAAAATTAGGGTCCGGGTCTAGGGTCCGGCTGGACCCTACCCAGACCCTACCCTTGCCCATCCCTACTTATAGGCTATAGGCTTATAACGCACACTAACTCAAAAGCTGAATACAAGATTATAAATAGTCTAAAAATTAAATGTCTCGATATATTATTGAAATGGAAATTCGTATTTTAAGCAATGATTTAAAATTCGGGATGATACTCTAACAAGCCGCCACATTTTCCTCTTTTCATTTTCTATGTTTTAATTTTGATTGTATTTTTGGCAGCTGGAGCGCATAAAAAAGATATAATGTTTGATGGAAATAGTAGGATTCAAAAAATCAAAGAAGTGGGACCCAAAGGTAGCACATGCACTGCACTCTGCCACTCTAAATTAAGCAGACTAGTAGCCGTAGGAGTAGTCTTGAAAATTAAACATGCACACTTCTTTCATCTTTCTCTTATAGTCTCTCTCATGAGTTCTTCATGAAATGAATTAAATTCTCAATTCTCATATCATCCACTTTTCACTTTAAAATATTTTCTATGCTTCTTTTCTTTTTTTCTTTGTTTAAATGTTCAGTATATTATTATCCAATTGTGCATGTGCATGCAAATATGCCATTGCTCCCTCCGTCCTATTAAGAATTTTTTTAGTTGTTCTACTTGTTTCACCTTCACTTTCACACAAGTACAATAAACAATTTTTTTTATTGGTGTTGTTAATTATCCATTGATAAGATTATAAGAAGAAGTTGATACTATATATATATATATTTATTTCTTTATGTATATTAAGTTTTTTTGAATTTTTTCCTTGAATAATGTAAAAGTGGGTTTTAATTCCCAAAATATGTCCAAAAAAATTAAAATTCCCTGCGTATCGTCCACGCAGGACGGCACGTGAGAAAATTGTTTTTTTTAGTTTTAACCCACGGAAACCGCTACTCAAAGTAGCGGTTTAATTTTAAAATAAACCGCTATTCTGAGTAGCGGTTTATAAATATAAACCGCTACTCTGAGTAGCGGTGTATAAATATAAACCGCTACTCTGAGTAGCGGTTTACCTGCGCAAAATATGGTAAGCAAATTTCAGTTTGCATAGTAAACCGCTACTCGGAGTAGCGGTTAAAAAAAAATAATTTTTTTTTATTTTATTTTATAAACCGCTACTCCGAGTAGCGGTTTTACCTAAGTTGAAAAAAAAAAAAATTCTCGGCACTTGTAAACCGCTACTGCAAGTAGCGGTTTTACTAAAAAAAATCTCGCGTGCCGTCCTACGTGGACGATACGCAGGGAATTTTAATTTTTTTGGACATATTTTGGGAATTAAAACCCACTTTTGCATTATCCAAGGAAAAAATTCAAGTTTTTTTGGATGGTGTTTATGCACACAATTATACTTAATTATATCTGAGGCACTCTAAAAATAAAAATGAAATTGAACTTTAATCTTACAAATGTGAAGACAATTCATGGATGGATCAAGCACATTCTACTGCTTATATCCTCCTACTAATTAATCTCATGTTCGGATATTTCCTTGAATTTGAAAAAATAAGTTTCATGACTAATCAGATCTAATTATGATTGATAAAGTTCAGTATGTAAACTGACTGATCAGATAGAACTAGGTTTAATAAACTGAATCCAAATAAGTTCAGTTGACAATAACACATCCTTTATTGGTGGCATTGAATCATAACTAAGGTAGAAATATACTTAAGTTAACGACTTGTTTAAATTTATTTTTGTAACTTTTTAAAAGTTATTAGAGCTTATTTTAACTAATCTAAACTTATTTTATAAATTAAGTTAAAATAAGTTGAACAAAATCCAACTAAATTAAATTGGTTGTAATATAGAGTTCTTATGTGTTTCCATGCCCCTTTGAAACCCCGTAAAATGGACAAATTCCTTTTTTTTTTTTGAAAGAAAAGGGATTTCAATAATATTTCGCCAAACGGCACTTACAAGTCATTTATGAAAAACATAAAATTCTAATAGAAATACATATCACCCTAGAAATGTAAACATCGCAGATTTGACTTAATTTTGCCTTAATAAAAATCTTCATCTGAAGCAATGCAATCTATGAGTTCGCTCTGGTTCGGCATATGATCTGCAGATGCGGAAATTTTGGGATGAACGTACTCCAATAGTCTTCCATAATTTTACAGAAGTTGTGAAACCCTAATTCTTCATGTTGAGTCTCGAACTTCAACCAATGAGAATAATTTCTCATACCTAAAAACAAAAGAACCATACTCACAACTCCCATAGGGGAGAAGGAGATTTCCAAAACAGAAACTAAAAACCCATAAAAGGGTTTGAGAAAATCTCATAAAGAGATACTAATTTATTGAACAAAACAAGAAAATAAACTAAAAACTGAAAATAAAAGGGAAAAAGGGGCTTACCATGAATAAAAACATCCATGGCAACCCCCTAATTGATGAAGAAGGGGTAAGGAAGACTAGGGTTTTAGAGAGAGAAAAGGAGAGGGGAGGCTAGGTTTTTAGTTGTTCCCCAATATTCCCAAATCTTTAGTGCGGGGCAAGTTTTTTGGACAAATTCCTTTTGTTAAATACATACCTCACTCGTCACTCCAAAAAGAACTAGAATTTTTTGCACGCGATGCGTGCTTGAATTATTTTTTGTCAAAGCAAAACTCGATTTTCTTCGGCATAAGAGGCAAAATTTGAACTTTAGACTTACGAAGTATAATTGTTTTTAGTTGCAAAATTTGATTGGTTTAGTTTGTGTCACTTAAGTCTCTCACCATTCTTTTTTTTTTTTTTTTTACTTTTCAAAATTAAATTCTATAAACAAAATAGACATTTTATTGAATTTATTTATGATTTCTAATATTATAATTTTTAGTTGATTTTTGAATTAAGTATAGTACTTCATAAATTGTAAAGAAAAGTGGACATTTTAATTTCAAGTCAATTTTTTCATAGGTTGTAGTTTGTGAGTGATTGTTATAATTATATTTTTGGTATTTTGTAAGTAGCCACCTTTGATTTGTAAGTAAATTTGTAATTTAGAATGGGAAGGGGGTAACATAGTCTCTTCATTCAGGGACACCATAGCTCCCTCCCTTCCCTTATATAATAGAGATATGTTGTACTTTAATTCTTGAATGATATTTTACATAAACCTGATTACCTTGATAATTAATCGCTATTATATAATAGAAAAAGATAGGTCCAAATATATGTAAAAGTTTTATTATATATAGAAAACACTATAGAAAAGTAATAAATTTTTTTCTTGTCTAACTTCTAAATTCTAATTTCACTACAAATACATCTCTATTTTTTTTTATCATGGCCCACTATTAATTGTGAATGGTTCTTGAAAATAGTGATTTGTAAGTAAATTTTTGTAAATGTTTTTGTATGTATTCACGTTCTAGGTTATTAATTAGTTTTAGTTTGAATGTTAATTATAAGTTTTAATAAAGTTTCCTAATTATTTGAGTGATTTGCGTGATTTTTATAACGCGATTTTCTCAATTGTATGAGTGATATGTGAAGTTTCTTCTTTAAAGTGATTTGTGAGTGAGTCTTGTAAATTAATTTGCGGTAGTTTTCTTTAAGTGTCGATTTTGACATTCCTTTTGTAATTTAGAAAGGGAAGGGGGGCAAAATAGGCATTTCAAAAGAGGACACCATTGCTCCCCCCTTTCCTTATATAATAGAGATAATGGTAACCCGGTTAACCACTTCACTATTAAATCAACAACAATAATAAGCTTCAATGAGACTAGGTAAGCTGAAATAGCTTCATATTAAGGGCTTGTTCTTCCCAGCTTATTTTCAGTTCAGTTCAGCTCTAATAAGTTCAGTTCAGTTCAGTTCAGCTCCAATAAGTTCAGTTCAGTTCAGTTCAGCTCCAATAAGTTCAGTTCAGTTCAGTTCAGATCAGTTCAGTTCAGTTCTGCTCTATTCTTTTATAACCATTTTGTTAAATATTATTATTATTATGTTGGTATAATTTATTTTACTAATTACTATTATTATTATTATTATTATTATTATTTAAATATATATCATTACTATTAAGTATTATTATTATTATTATTATTATTATTATTATTATTATTATTATTATTATTATTATTATTGTTGTTGTTGTTTCTATATATTTTTTTATTATAGCTTTACTAATTATTATTACTATTATTATTAGGAGGAACATGGTTTAGGTCAAAGCACAAATAAACCCACTTTTTTTAGCCCATAAACCAATCAAATCGCGTCAAGACGGTTTATGACGTAATTTAACCCAATCATTATTTTTATTACTAAATATTTTTAAATTATTAAATCTAATTATTAAAATAGTAATATCAATTTACTTCTTAGATATTATTGTTATTATATATCATCGTCAAGTATTAATATATTAATACAAATAATATAAAAATAATTATTATTAATTATCATTACTATCATTAATTATTATTATTATTATTAATTTATGATTATTAATGTTATTTATTTATAACTATCATTTAAAGATATTCAAAATACTACTATTATTATTATTCATTATTATTACTTATCATTATAATTATTATTTAATATTCATATTATTATTGTTTAAATATTATTTATATATTTATTACATTCAATTTATTTCAATGTAATATAATTCAATTCAATTTAATTCAATTCAATTCAATTCAATTCAGTTCAGTTCAGTTCAGTTCAGTTCAGTTCAGTTCAGTTCAGCTCTGATAAGTTCAATTCAGTTCAGTTCAGCTCCGATAAGTTCAGTTCAGTTCAGTTCAGCTTTGATAAGTTCAGTTCAGTTCAGTTCAGTTCAGTTCAGCTGTTTTATGCCGAAGAGAACAGGCCCTAAGTGACATAAGTTAAATACAATTAATTTAACACAACTAAGAATGTTCTAATAAAATTGTGTACTATGCTCGTAGGCCGTAGCAATACACAAAGGGACAATCCAAATCATGTCACACTTTGTTGGTGTGGGTTGGATATCGTTTTCAATGGCTATTGACTATCACTACTTTGTTGACTATCAATTTCTTTTGGGTTAGCAATTCATCCGTTTGAAATTATATTTTGGTTGACATTTTTTTATAATAAAGAATAAGCATATATTCATTTAATTATTGATAGCAAATTGGAATACTTCGTCCGTATCAATTTAGTTGTGACACTTTAATCACGGACTCTTAGACAATTTTTGGAGAGGAGAGAGATGGAGAAAGAAAATTAAAAAGTCCCATGTGATAGGAGAGAGATGGAGAGAAGTTATTACCTAAAATGAAAGTGTCACAACTAAATTAAAACAATGGAAGAAGTACATAAAAGTTGACAAAAAGACATAAAATGGAGAGTACGAAATATAACAACTAATTGATGAATAATTTCAGTCTTATAATTTTGATAAGTAGATGTGAACGAACTTAATTGGTAAAGTATTATGGCTGAAGTTCCCAACTCAAGACTCGAAAGCGAATTCCGTCAACATTATTGCCGTAATGCCCTGTATCACTCTTATAACAAAGATCAGTGAATGCAAAGTTGTACTGAAATCACCAGCAGAAACTTATTGTTCAAGTATTGATTGAAGTCACTAGCTAATGCCAAAGTTTAATTCCTAAATAGGGGAACATACTACATGAGTAGTGAGTTTAGTCAGCAGATCATTCTTGAAAAACCTAACACAACAATACAACATTACCAAGTTCCAGGACCACAATGTGAGGTGTAGTCATGTAGTAAGAGTTGGTATCTCGAAGTTACATAACACAACAACATTGAAAGTGAAGTCTGATCATGTGAATCTTCTACAGTATTCTCATGGGTAGCCACCACGGCCTGCTGAGAAGGACCGTTCCCTACGCCTCCTATAAGAGTCAGGATAATCATCCGGTCTCCTTCCATAGGGAGATCGTGATCTCCCTCGCCTGTCACGAGGATAAGGATCTCTGCCATAATGACCTCTATCATAACGCCGTCGGGGTGAGAAACTGCGAGATCGTCTACGACCTCGACCTGCACAAGTTTCAGTACATCAATCAGTAAGTGGATGCTTCTCTAGTAGTTCTCTACCAAGTTGATATTTGGTATGACAAGGAAGTGCTTAATGACTCGATTTGGAGAAGGAAAAAATTAGAGCTGATCAAAATAGCCCAATCTGAATTTTGGGAGGATTTGGGCAGAATTTTATGGCTCGCGGTTCGGCCCGGCTTTTGGGTGAGCCAAAAATGACTTTTTAGTCTAATTTTTGGTCCGTCCCGATTTTGGCCCGAAATGACGGGTGTCGGGCACAAAAGTTTGGCCCGAAATGGGTAATGGGAAAAATTTAAGGCTCGACACAGACAGAACCCGGCCCGACCCAGCCCATGATCACCTCTAGAAAAAACGAAGTTAAAAGTGAGGCCAAAAGGGCCACAATTCAGTTTTTTCACAATTAGGACTTATACAGAGAAAATCACGCAAGGGACAGCCAACCTACTAGAGAATGAAGTTTGTCAGCATATGATGGCCTAACCAAAAAAAGACTTATCAGATACAATTAATTTATACAGCAATGCTAATTGGTGAACATGGCTGAAGTCAATTTACATGAAAACCCATGCTCATTACTCATTAGTCATTATGATAGAAGCATATATTTTTGCTTTCTATATTTTATAATAGCCAAACACTTAGTTATCCATTGATAATAATGTAAGTTAAGAAACTAAAATGGGCAAGCATATAAGAAAATGTTTATAAATGAGAATTTTGCATAATACTATTCACAAAAATTCAACTTGTTCGATATCATTGCTAGTTTCCAAATTTTGGTCTCAAGATTGTACAAGTCATCATACAGGTTGTATGATCAACTCATCATGAACTTATAGTTAGTCAAACTTATTTTAATCATGTTTCTTTTGAAAACTGACAACAAATGAACAAAAATTGTAACTAATTTTTTTTGGTTTCCATATTTCTGTTTCTAGATTTCAAAATTAAAAACTACAAATTGGAAACAGAAAACTATAACGAAATAGCTCAACAAGTACAAAATCTTAGTTAGAGATAGAAGCCTAAAGAACCAAAACTAAGAAAATAACAGAAAACTCAATGTGAACAGAGTATAACATAGAACAAATAAAAAGTTTATAGGTACAGCTTGGAAGATTAAAACATTGAATGTACAGCTTAGAATACATTCTACGGTAAAACACAAGGGTTACTTATCGAAAACCCAAAAGTAAGACCATAATATTTCACAAAACTAAGCACATACTCTCCAGGTCCCTATTTGTTTAACCCCCAGAATTTTTCTGGGATATCCACCAAAGATTACCCCATACTAAAAATGACCATATGGGACCACCACTTTACTCTCACATACACTCTATTTGGCTCCACCATTTTTGTCTTTCATAAACTCCTTCAAACCAAAAATTAGAAAAGCAAACAACTTTCAATCTTATCCGCCAATTCCCTTGCATAAATTCTTAGTTAGGACATCCATTATTTTTGAACTAGACATGCAACCTATGACTACTACCCAGAATCAACCTTTTTGTTTAACCTATTGATTTTCCAGGATCATAAACAATTATTCCAATTCATTTGAGATATCGCATTCATGTTGGACACACATATGAAAAGTTAAAGGCAGAGTTGGACAAGAAACAGATAGCAATGACATTTTGTCTTCATGAAGACATACATACCTCCTGGTCCTCCGCGTTCTTTCCTCAGACCCTGGTATCGACCAGGAGTCGGTGTTCTCCCACGAGATCGTTTTGCCTATAGATAAAAACGAAAATTTGTCACATCAAATAGGATAATAGAAGTTGCATCACATTGGTATTACCTCCCTTTATCTGGTGTTTCCTTTGATGAGAAGGTAAAGTAAAGAACATGCAAATTCTAGAAGATTTTTAATCATAATACAAGAGCAAGTAACCAAGCTCCGCATTAGCTCTTGTTCACCTACATGGCTATACGCCCCCCCCCCCCCACTATTTTGTCAATGAGATATTAAGCAGGAAAACGTAATCCATTGAGAGGTCTCTGATATAAGACACAGAACAACATCTACCTAATAGCTAAAAGTACAATATCACAAAAATGAGACTACTGGATTGTTTACCATATTTATGGTTTTCGAAAAAAAGGGACGGTCTAAAACATCGATGATGTGTCTGCTATCTGATGAAGAAATGATATTGAGGGCATAGACCCCTTGCAATTAGTCGGTTCAAATCGATGAGCAATGTCGATGAAGAGCTCATGTCGTGAAGGGACAAGTCAACTGTTAGAGCATAGTTTGAATTCGATGAAGCTACAATGACACAACCTGCTGCCAAAACTAATTAAAAGAAATACCATGTAGGGGATAAGGCACCAAACTCAAACTAGTTTTATCAAAAAAAAACATCCTAAAAAAGACAAACCTTTTCCACTGTGACCAATCGGCCCTCAAGCACAGTGCGATTCAGATACTTGATACATCGTTCAGCTCCTTCTCTAGTTTCCATAGTCACAAAGGCAAAGCCACGGGATTCTTTGGTGCGAGGATCAGTAACCAAACAGCATTCAAGGACCTACAAAAGTGACGAATTCTTTCTTATTTTACTATCTTCAGGAAACCAAAGCTATAGATGCTGTCAGAACATTGTATGGCAGTTGAGTCACCTGCGACAGGTTTAAGAGTCTAAGCACATGAAAGTATAGGCCCTTCTTCCCCCCCCCCCCTTACAATAAATACCCTACCATAGGATATCAGCAGATACTTCTGATAGTGAGTAACTAAACACCACTTAGGAGTCAAGATACTTACTGTCAAGACTCGTCATAGGAAATTCAAGCCTCAACAGTAATCAGAAAATAATAGATCTTATAATCAATTAGTCATAAATGAGATCTTACCTGGATTATTCAAAAGAGGGTAAAGTCATTAAGAATCATACTCCAAGTATCCATTTCCAATCTAGGTACCATATACGTGTCCGGTGTCGCATATGGGTAGGCCAAGGCAATTTGGAAAATAATAGATCCAGCTCATCTTTTGCACTCAATTTAGCAAAAGAAAGCCCATATCAAAAAGTTTTGAAGCACACCTATAAATCATCCCCTCTGCTCTCATCCATATAGAAACTGCAGCGAGAAAGAAGGGAAAAGGAGAAGGGAGGGAAGAAGATAACAAGGCTCAAGATCACTGCACATAGCAACCCCCTTCCTTCCAATAACATACAAGGAAGAACATTCAAATTCAACGACATAACACCAGTTCTAATCCAGCATGCTCGAAAATACTAAAATATAAAAACTTGTTATAAGTAGGTATCCATCTCATGCACAAATAAACCCATTCGAAGCTCAGAAATAAGTATCATACTCTTCTGAAAAAGTGCAAACTTCAATACCAAAAGAAGTCCATACCTTCCCTTCTTTGCCACAGAACTTCTCCAGATCACTGTTAGTAACCCTTGTGGATAAACCAGTCACATACAAATTGTTTCCAGGATTAGATGCATCTTCGGGACTCCTAACACAACGTAGCCCAATAGACACAAAAATTTAGATAATATGCAAGGAATAAGCTAAGTTTTCTACATTCTAGGCAATAAATATTTTTATATAGCATAAACAAGCCCATATATTCCTTGTTCAGCTTCAAAAGATATGTTTTTTCTTTTCCATTTCAATGTCAGCCATAAACAAATCTCAAACACATGTTAGGATGACTAAAAACACACGAATGTCACATATATACCCAGATCGACTACGTCTAGGAGGTGACCTTGTCCTCGACCTTGATCGTTGATGCCTGATAGCAGGTGAGGCAGAACCATTTGGTGAAGGAGACCTACTAACACATACATACACCAAAAATCAACAAACAAATGAAATTCAAACATAATTCAGATGAATAACAGGTAAATTAGCTGCTAAAAAATTTACAAACACCAAAATTTTCATGGCAACGACACTGACCTTTCATCCCTTGAATGTGACATCTAAAAACATAACACAAAAAAATACACAAGTATTATTGAAATTCCGACACCATCACTAAATTGCGACACACACACACACAAACCTAAAAAACTCCAAATTTAGAATCAGAAATTTGATAAAAAGTCATTTGATCTTTGTTTAACAAGAACCCCATTTCAATTTTCATCATTATTTGATGCAAATTACACCATAACACATACTTCTCCATGAAATCTAATATTTCAGAACAAAAATCCACAAGGGTGTAAACATTAGCTCAAACCTGTTTTCATTTGCACAATTTTATGTTTATTTTTAACCCATAAACAAACAATTAAAGTTGTAAGAACCAAAAAGCTTCAGAATTTACTATACCCAAGAAACAAAATAAGTTAGTAAAAAACAAGAGCAAAAATTTGTGGAAAGGGGTGTTTCAGGATTTTTAAGTCTAGGGTTCTTGGTGAATTGAGATACAGATTCAGATTAGGTTGAAAAGGGGGGGAAAACATAAGAAATTTGAACTAAAAAAAACCATAGATTAAGAGAGAGAACAAGATTTACCTTGGGCTTAAGGTGCAGAAATTGGAGGAGATTAAAGAAGATTGAAGATAATAGAAGAAGAAGAAATAGAGCCTGGGCTTCAAAGTGAAAAGCAAAGCATCCGCATAATGGATAAGTTGTACTACCTTTCTTGCATGCAAATTGCAAACTACTTTTACTTTGTCTTAAATATTAATTTCTGTTGTGAGAAATAGAGAGAGAAGTTATGCAAATATATCAGAGAGTATTGTATTGCCTTGATGTTCGGTGTATTCACAAATGGTAGTATTTATAGGCACAAATCTTACTGTGTATTTGCATAAATCAACAATAACGGCAAGAAAAACTTACCATGCATTGAATGCATGGCAGTGGACTTCACTGTGTTCAACAGTGGAATTGGTCATTCCACTGTTTTCACAACTCCCCCTTGAATGTCCACTGATAACTCATAACAGATGTTGTCCTATTTAGAATTGTTAGGAAAATCCTGTGGGAAAAATCCATAACTAGGGAAAGGATATAACTATAATATATCCTTATATGCTTAAAATTAACTGCCTCATTAAAAACCTTGTCAGGAAAAACCCAGTGGGATAAAAACCTGATCGAAGGGAAAAAGAGTGCAGCGCATATAATACTCCCCCTGAATCTAGCATATACATGAAGATGACGCATTCCAATTTTTCGGACTAATTCTTCAAATTTCTTCGCCGGAAGGGATTTGGTGAATAAATCTGCAAGATTCTCACATGATTGGATTTGTCGAATGTTGATCGTCCCTTCCTTTTGGAGGTCATGAGTGAAGAAGAGCTTTGGTGATAAATGTTTAGTTCTGTCTCCTTTGATGTACCCTTCGCTTACTTGGGTGATGCATGCAGTATTGTCTTCGTAGATGATAGTTGGATTTGTTGTTATTGTTTCCATCCCGCATTCTTCTTGGATATTCTTGATCATTGACCTTAGCCATACACATTCCCTTCCAGCTTCATAAAGAGCAATTAATTCGCATGATTTGATGATGTGGCCGTCAAAGTCTGCTTTGTAGATTTCCAAGATATTGCAGTACCTCCATAAGTGAATACATATCCGGATTGAGACTTAGCCTTTTGTGGGTCTGAGAGGTAGCCAGCATCTGCATATCCAATGAGTGACGCATTGGGTCTTGACTGATAGAATAATCCGAGATCTTGTGTTCCTCGAAGATAACGTAATAAGTGTCTGACTCCATTCCAATGTCTCTTGGTTGGTGCATTGCTGTATCTAGCTAACAAGTTTACTGAAAAAGCTATGTCAGGTCGAGTATTGTTAGCCAAGTACATTAAAGCACCAATTGCACTTAGATATGGTACTTCAGGACCAAGAATCTCCTCGTTTCTTCTCGTGGTCTGAATGGATCATCTTTCTCATTCAGGGAACGCACTACCATTGGAGAACTTATTGGGTGGGCTTTGTCCATGAAAAAACGTTTCAGGATTTTTTCTGTATAGTTTGATTGATGGACAAAAATCCCATTTCTTAGATGTTCCATTTGCAGGCCAAGGCAAAATTTTGTCTTCCCGAGATCTTTCATCTCAAATTCTTTCATCAAGTATTTTGCAGTCGCTTCAAGTTCTCTAGGAGTTCCGATAATGTTCAAATCATCGACATATACAGCAATGATCGCGAATCCTGATTTAGATCGCTTAATGAAAACACAGGGACTGATTTGATTATTTTTGAATCCTTCTTTCAATAGGTATTCACTAAGACGATTATACCACATTCTTCCAGATTGTTTTAACCCATAGAGTGATTTTCTCAATTTTATTGAGAACATCTCTTTGGGCATGCAATTTTCTGGTAGTTTTAGTCCTTCAGGAACTTTCATATAAATATCTGTGTCAAGTGAGCCATACAAATATGCGGTCACTACATCCATCAATCTCATTTGCAATCCTTTCGAAACTGATAAACTTACCAGAAATCTTAGTGTAGTTGCATCGACTACTGGAGAATATGTCTCATCATAATCAATCCCTGGCATTTGCGAAAGCCTTGGGCTACTAATCTTGCCTTATATCTAGTAACCTCATTTTTCTCATTTCGTTTTCTCACGAATACCCATTTGTACCCAACTGGTTTTACACCTTTTGGTATTTGGGTTATTTGACCGAATACTTCACGTTTTTCAAGTGATCTCAATTCTGCTTGAATTGCCTCTTTCCATTTTGGCCAATCTTTTCTACGGCGACATTCATCAACTGTATTTGGCTCTACATCATTTTCATCGTATGTCATTTCAACCGCTATCGAGTAAGCAAAAATTTCATTCAAGACAACATCTTTTCGATTCCATTGTCTCTTTGTAGAAACATAATTAATTGAAGTTTCATTGTTGTCTACGCTTTCATGTTCCTTTTCTTCTGGAACACGTTTCTCTTCATTTTTGTTTTCATCATGCTCTGTTGGGAGATTTATATTAATTTCGTTCGTTGTCTCCCCTTGCCTTTTCATTTTTCTCGGTTTTAAATCTTTAGAACCGGGTGGTCTGCCACGTTTTCGACGTGCTATTGACTCATTTTCAATTGCCTTATTGTCATTAGGAATTTCAATCCGTTCCGGAGCATTCGCAGCAGGTACATGTGACTTTGTCACTTTCTTAGAATCTGTGAATGCATCTGGCAATTGGTTTGCAATACTTTGCAGATGAACAATTTTCTTGACTTCTTGTTCACATGAATTTGTTCTCGGGTCCAGAAACGACATTTGCGATGCGTTCCATGTAATTTCCGATTTTATATTTTGTGGGTCCACTTTCTCTCCCCCTAAGGATGGGAATACCGACTCATTAAAATGACAGTCGGCAAATCGAGCCGTAAATAGATCACCAGTTGTTGGCTCTAAATATTTGATAATTGATGGAGATTCAAATCCAACATATATTCCCATCCTTCTTTGTGGACCCATTTTAGTACGTTGGGGGCAGAGCAATAGGTACATGTACAGCGCACCCAAAAATTCTCAAATGTGAGATATTCGGTTCTCGACCAGATACTAATTGTAATGGTGAGAATTTGTGATAGGCTGTCGGCCTTAATCTTATCAATGTTGCCGCATGTAATATAGCATGACCCCAAGTAGTAGATGGCAATTTTGACCTCATTATTAATGGTCTTGCAATTAATTGTAGTCTTTTGATTAATGATTCAGCAAGACCATTTTGTGTATGTACATGAGGTACAGGGTGCTCAACAATAATCCCAATAGACATGCAATAGTCATTAAATGTTTGGGATGTAAATTCCCCAGCATTGTCTAATCTTATTTTCTTTATTGTATGATCTGGGAATTGAGTTCTTAATCGAATTATTTGAGCCAAAAGTTTTGCAAATGCAACATTTCTGCTTGACAGAAGGCTCACATGTGACCATCGAGTAGAGGCATCAATTAATACCATGAAATAACGAAATGGTCCACATGCAGGATGAATAGGCCCACAAATATCTCCTTGAATTCTTTCTAAAAACATTGGAGATTCAGTGGCAATCTTATTTATAGATGGTCTGATTATCAATTTGCCAAGTGAGCATGCAGAGCATGTTAATTCATTTGACCGAGGAATTTTGACATTCTTTATAGAGTGTCCATTTGAGTTTTCAATGATTCTATGCATCATTCCTGTGCCAGGATGGCCTAATCGGTCATGCCATAGAGTAAATGATTTTCTATTATCTAACTTCTGGTTAGATATCATATTAATTTCAATCGGACGTATATCTATGCGATATAGTCCCGAGGAAATTGCTGGCAATTTTTCATAGATGTATTTCTTGCCGTTTTTCTCTGCCGTTAGGCATATGAATTCCTCTTTGTTCACTGTCATTGTTTCCAAATGGTAACCATTCTGACGTACATCTTTGAAACTTATGAGGTTCCTTCGAGATTTACTCGAATATAATGCGTCATTAATTATCAATTTTGTCCCATTTGGAAATATAATGCAAGCTTTTCCAGAGCCTTCAATTAGCTTGGCTGTCCCAGAAATTGTACTAACATTTGCTTGGAATATTGTAAGTTTTGAAAAATACTCTTTATTTTTCAATATGGTGTGTGTTGTCCCACTGTCCAGGAGACATTGTTCTTTAGTTCCAACTTCTGATGAATTCATATCTTCATAAATAATAAATACGATGATTAGTATAAGAAAAATACGTATTTTTATTAATAATAAAGGAACAAATACATGAAAGTGGATATTGAAGCAGTTGAAATAAACTAAGCACATTAATCGATTGTGATCTAAACAAACTTATTTTCAACTTCAGCATCATCCATAAAAAAATCTGAAACATCAAGGCTGGGCATGGATGTAGTGGCTTCATTAACAAAGTTTGCTTCAGCATTTTTTCCTTTGTTTTTTATTGAAGCTTGATATAGATCTACCAAATGTTTGGCAGTACGACATGTGCGGCCCCAGTGCCCAGTCATGCCACATCTATGGCAAGTATCATTTCCTTTATAGGACGTCTGCCTTTGATTTCCAGATGATTGTCCCCAATTTTTATCAGAATGTTTAAAATTATTATTTCTTGGGGAAAATCGGCCTCTTCCACGTCCACGCCCTCGGCCACGGTAATTACCACGTCCTCTCCCACGACCGTTGTAATTACCGCGTCCACCACTATGTATAGCATTTGCTTCTGGTGGATTAGAGCTTTCTATAGCATTTATCTCATGAGTGGCTGAAGACCCCGTAGGTCTAAGATTATGATTTTTCAGCAAAAGATCATTATTTTGTTCAGCCACAAGTAGTACTGAGATTAGCTCAGAGTACTTTTTGAAAGCTCTGAACCTGTATTGTTCTGCCAATATGATATTAGAGGCGTGGAAAGTGGAGAGCGTTTTGTTTATCATTTGCTCTTCTGTGATGGGATGATCACAATATCTTAACAATGATACAATTCTAAACAATGTTGAATTGTAATCACTGACCGTTTTAAAATCCTGGAACCTCAGATTGGTCCAGTCATAATGTGCCTTTGGGAGAAGCACATTTTTGTGATGCCCATATCTTTCATTTAGGCTATCCCATAGTTCTTTTGGATCATCCACAAGTAGATATTCACTTTTTAAACTTTCATGTAAATGATGTCTTAGGAGGACTAAGGCTTTTGCCTTTTCTTGTACAGTCGCAATTTTAACTGATGCGGCTGTTGTAGTTGCATCCCCTTGTTGGGTTGTCACATCTTTAATTGTATGTTCCAGTCCTTGGGCCTTTAAATTCATTTGGGCGTCCACCGTCCATTCTAAAAACTTTTGCCCAGATAGATCTAGTATGTTAAATTGTCTTTTCACTAGATCTCCCATTCTTTTGACTACAAATAGGTAAATATTTGAAATTAGTAATGATGATAAATCACATATATATATTATCTCCCCCTGATTTATATCATTATTATTATAGATAAATAATACAAAAAACAAAAAAACTAAAATAGCGACAACAATAATGAAGCTAAGCAAAAAAAAACAAGAAAATACCAAAAATAGAAACAAAATACAACAAGTGAATAAACAAAAAAAAAAAAATTCCTAAAATGCACTTAAAGACAAAAAAAATTGATATTCATGTGCATTTTTCGCCATTCTTCCGGGGGAAATTTTTTTTTTTGTCTCCTATTTATGTATTAGGAGATATATCATTAATGCCATGAGGAGGAAAAAGAAACCGGCTATAAGAAATAAGTAGAGTTTTATTTTCCTAAAATCCTCTTCAAAAGAGGAAGATGAGGGTGGAGGACGGTTGTCGTCGGCGTTAAACATGGTGGCCGGAAGGTTGAGGAAGAAGGAAAAAAAATTTGTGGGTTTAGAGAAAAAAAATCGGAAGAAGATAAGGGATATGTGGTGAAAATGGGGATGGTAATCCGCTTTTATAGAGGGTTATCCCTAACTGTGCAGTTCATATACAGTTAAAAAATATACAACGCAATAAAATTCTAATATTGACAAATATATATTAGAGCATGCTAGTAAATTGGTAATATAATATATGTAACTATAAATGCAAAAAAAGTAGAAGATTAGAGACAATAATATATAATAATGTTCTGAATGCTTGTTCCCTGCATACATACGACATTATTGCACATATAAGACATAATAATGCTATCACTTCACTAGGCCGTCCATATAGGTGGCAATAAAAAAAATTAACCTGTCCATATAGGCGGTTTAAGAGCAGATAAAATAAAATAACGTAAATAAAATGTCCTTGCCCTCCATGAAGGTGGCGTTAAAATTATTTGTTTTCTGCGTTAGTAGTATGGTGACGTTTACTACTAGTTTCTTCCTGTTCATCTCTATCTCTTTTATTACTGGGCGGAGGTTGATTTTCAGCTGGTTGTATAGGAGGGTTATTATTGGTGTTGGGAACAGGGGTTTGTGGGTTTTCTCTGGTATGAGTATTTGTACCGTTGTTACGGTTACTGGGTCGGGGCTGTATTACAGTTCCCCTCGCTGGGTTGGTAGTGAATGGCACATTGTTTCGCTCTATCCAAAAATAAATACCCGAGACAGAGACATTGTGTAAAACAATGTTAATCCCGTTACTTTGTTGGTCCATGTTCGGGTAGTATAAAGGTTGGGCTTGGAAAAAAAATTTAAACTTAAAAACAAAATGGATGTAAAAATTTTAAAGATACCTTAAAAAAATTTCCGGTAGAACACTCGTGCTGATAACGTGTTGTGAGAAATAGAGAGAGAAGTTGCAAATATATCAGAGAGTATTGTATTGCCTTGATGTTCGGTGTATTCACAAATGGTAGTATTTATAGGCACAAATCTTACTGTGTATTTGCATAAATCAACAATAACGGCAAGAAAAACTTACCATGCATTGAATGCATGGCAGTGGACTTCACTGTGTTCAACAGTGGAATTGGTCATTCCACTGTTTTCACAACAATTTCTAATTTTAATTTCTACTTTTATAAGTGAATTTCTTCTTTTAAGAATTATTTTATGTTGTTTTAACTTATTAGGATAGTCTGAGGAAGAAGTAGTAGTTTAGTGGAGTTCCACCTCGAATTTTATGATCTTTCCCAAGGTTCGAATTCTTGAACCAATAATATGTTGGAGAATTTATTTCTGGGCTGTTTAGCCTTGTACCCAACTTATGAGCTAGTGTGCCGGTGCAGGCTAGTGGGTTTGGCTTTCGAACCAATTATCTTTCTTAATAATGAGAAAAACTTATTAGGATAGTCTAAAATGATTATATGAAGAATTTTTGTTTCATTATGTTCTCTCTAGTTTTTATTAATTTACCCATTTTATTTTTTTTGGTTATTTCTTATTAGTTACCCACCTCTTGTTTTCTAGTTGTGGACCATGAATTGTTTATGGATTTTTGTACATTATATCCTTGTGTTTTTCAATTTTTATATTGTACCCCTACCTCTTAAAAACTCTACATAAATTGTATAACGTAAAAAAATCCATTGTTCATCATCATCTTTACCTTCTCATTTTATTTCTGTTTGCCCAAAACATTAACTTCAATACAAGATATCATTAAATTAAGGAAAATTATATACGTAGCCCTTAGGGCTATGTATAAGGTGCTTAAAATGGAAATAAAATATTGAATCAAGCATTTATTACCTCAATTGACGTGAAAATGTGTCTTGAATTTTTAAACTGTTTCCATTTAAAGAAATGTATTCAATGCTTATATGTAGCCCTAAGGGCTACATATAACATTACCCATAAATTAATACTTTCTCTTTTCTTTTATGACACACATATCAATTTCTCCTAAAACTTTGTGTACAAAAAAGTGGGTAAACCAATAAAATTCACAAGGAGTACAATATTAGAGCATGTTTAGTTTTATATTTATGAGTTCTAAGAAATGAAAATCATATACCTAATTCATTTCCTCGTATTTGGTTCAACCTCTCCTTAATCCGTTAGAGCATAACCAATGGTTGCCCTATAATTTGTGGTCATTAATTATTTTATTACTTTCTAACTCTTTCACCTACCCCACCATTTTTTCTCTCTCCTTCATTTCCTTCTTTGCTCCTCTTTTTCTTGGTCCATCATGAAGAGCTGAACATCAATTTCTTGGCCAAATTTTTTCTCTCCTAATAAACTAATATTACTTTTATACTCTCTCTCCTCATGACCCACAAGGAGGGCAACCATTGGGAGCACTCTTACATTAGTGGTGTGGCAATAAATTCTCCTATTTTATTACCAAAAACTAGTTTTTCTACCAAAAATCCTCCGTAAACCTGGCCTTAAGGGCGGATGTACCGTTTAACAAGTGGGAGTATATGTTTTCTTTTACCCTATCATAAAATCCACTCTTCCCTTATCATACTCTTACATGCCAAAACTTAATTTGACAATTTTTTGTGGATGGCAAAAGTTTTTAGAAAAAAGGGTAAAAAAGAGAAATCATCGTTGAACATAAAGGGGTATATCCGACACTATAAAGAGAGTGGCACATTTTTTATTTTTTATAACCTCCTTTTGATAACCCGTGATAAGATAAATTTCCTCTAAACTGCCCTTGCACAAGGTCACTCACCAAGAGGCCCAACAAGCCTCACCCCCCCCCCCCCACAATATTAAAATTTGCTTCCACCAAAATTCGAACCTTGGTCTACCAGGATCCTTGGTAAAGAGGTCACATGGCAATGAACGAATTAACACATCTCAAATATGAGTATAAAGTTTAGGATAAAGAATTTTTTATCAGAAATCGAAGTTCTTGAACAATAAAATTACACTCTTTGATAATATGAATGAAAAAGACTTCAGAGGAAATATAATTCACCTTACAAACCCCAAAAATTGGCCGGAAAACTGGATTTTTACTAATTAGAAACCAGCACGAAAACAGACATACAGGAGTAGAAAAAGAAAAAGAAAAAGAAAAAAAAGAAGAGGAACCCCCGAAAACCTAGCAATAATGCTTACAGAGTATACAGATAATCTTCAATGGGTTAACAAGGATGAATATGGTTTCAACTTTGGAGAAAATGTTCCAGTGCTTCAAAGAAGAGAGGTGCCATTTCAGGGCTTGGTGTCTTGATTGCACATTTAACTCCGGGAATTCCAACTGCTGCAGTCAGTTCGATCAAAAATGGTATTCCTTTAGGTATCTTAGCTGAGAGATACAATACCTCCTGGTTTGCATTTTTCCTCTTTGCTATAAAGAACATGTTTGAGGAAGACAATTTGTCAAGAGTCGATTCCACACTGTTTATCACGAGGCCCGGGAATTCTCTCAAAACCTCGTTTGAATCAGGAAGGGATTTCCATGTCTGTCAAGTAAGGAAAAGTTAGTATGTTACGCACAAGGGCAAGCTAGATTAGCTTCACTTCACAGCAACCAAATAGGGGGGTGGGGGGTTGTTGAGTGGTTTACATGATGGAAAACGAGAATCAAATGCATTACCTCCAAAAAGGTTGCACGTTCCATTCTACCATCTTCAGTGAAGAGCACATGCAATGAAATCCTATCACTGAAGTACCAAACCGGTTGCTGGTTGTTCTTTACTGCCACCTGGAGGAGAGTGTTTGGAGCACCAGGAGCTACATTTTGAAACAGAACCATGGGGAGAAGAGTCCTTGCTGATGTCCCAGGTTGCAATGGTGGAACCTGAGAAACAAAAAGAAGTGCGTAAATTTGAAAAAGCCAATAGGGACTTTTTCCAGTAAAATTTAGCAACTAGCAATGTCTACCTGCAAAGGTCCACTAGCTGCAAGGCCAAATGTGTTTTTATTGAACTGGATCATGAACCCGTCAAGGACCAACTCCGTATTGTTCTCAAACAGCATGCTGTAGAACACTTGTCCATCTCTACGTGTAAGTTGTGCACTGATTTGTAAACCTTGACCTTTGGCTGCAGGCAGCAGCATTGGCAAAGGAGGGCTGCACAGCAAGAAGTGAACAGATAATTTTGCAAGTCAGAGTTCAGATAAAGCAGGTCAAGAGTAGATCTATTAATTGATATGTATCATCTCAATTTTGCGCCATTGGAAAGATCTACAAGGGTCTAACTGGACCAGGTTGGTGTTTCAAGGTCTGGCACATTGACTTTAAGATCAGTAACTTCTCAAGCGGAAGGAATGAGAAATCTCACTCACCCAGCTGGCGCAGGCTGGTCAACTGGGACAAGTGAATTCGAGTTGTCCAAGCCTATCAGATCACCAAGTAAGTCAGGAACAGGAGCTGGAGCAGCAACGGGTGGGGCAGCCACTGGCTGCCTGGATCCTGAGCTTGAAGCAGGCGAAGCAGAACCCTCGACAGGATGTGCAGACGATTCACCATATCCTGATTCACTTCCCTCAGGATAATCATCTTCCTCGGTTCTCTGGGATACTGTCTTAAGACGAGTTACAAATGATTCTGGTGGCTTGTGATACACGGATGATAGAGTTGCAATGTTGGCAAGAAGTTCATCAAGAAGAGAAGGATCAAGCTGGTTTGAATCATCGGTGATCACAGGTTTCTCTGCTAACACAACATCTTTAGCTGCCTGCAACAAGGCAATAACTCAATGTAAGAGTGTAACACTGTTTGTATAGGAGGAAATGGAGAGAAAGGGAGGGGAACAAGTTTCCTTGTCTAATTAAGGGATTGAGGGAAGGCCGGGGGCGGAGAGAGAAGCATCCATTTTCCCTCCATCTTTAATAAACATCATCCCTCCCAAAGGAAAATTGGAGCTCCATCTCCCCCCTCCCCTTCCTTCCCATCCTATATTGTTATCCAAACAATGTGTAAATGACCAATGCCTATTAACTAATTCAGCGAACCAAAAAGCCAACACAACTGAACTAAACAAGGAACTTTAGTGTCGTAGTAACTAAAAGTGCATTTTCTTAAGTAAATTCGTCGATGACAATATTTCTTCTAGCATATATTGACATAATATAAGCCATTGTCAGCAGTTAGTATGCTTGCTCCAAAAATCCTTCAAGAACTCAATAAAGAGAAAGATTAGATGACCTCTATCACTGGAAAGGCTCAGCTCCATCGAAATTTTCTGATTTTCAACAATGCAACAGCACAGGTTTTTTATTAAGATGGTGATGGGTGGTAGAGATTATCCACTCTCTCTTAGATAAAAGAAAAGATCAATATTCATACGAAATTCCAACAAACATGCCATTAATTAACTAGACCATACTAACCTCAGGATCAGTTGAAAGAAGACGCCAATAGATGTAAGCACGATCACGCAAATCAGGATTGTCGGTCTCAACAGTGGCATTATTCAAAACAGCCTGTAAGCAGTAACAAAATCCAAAGGAGAAGCAGCAGCATCAGAGACGGTCGCAGCAAATAGGACTTCGTGATAAGCTTATTCCACTCAATTATGCCAATGTATAATCTTGTGGAAGTTGGCAATTTCTATCATCTTAAAGGACAGTCATCTCTAATCATATTTACTAATCCAAACACAGTAACTACACATGGATACGGAGAATAACGAGATCAATACAATTCCTATAGAATTAGTCTCTTATCAAGATCCAGACTCCTAGTGTAGGATGTAACTTGTGTCAAGGAAACTCATGTAGACAATCAAATTGCAAAGCGAATATTCCCTCAAAATTCTCTCGTGTTTCATTCTCACTTTGGTTTCTTTTCCCAATACTGATCACCATTATTACACAAACACACGCGCACATTATTTTTTAACCTCCAGTTATTAATTGATCACCACTCCAAGTCAATCAATATGTTGTAGGAAACCTCTAAAGTCTCAGCAATTGTAGGAATATATATATGAGAAATGAGAAATTTTTTTACATGTTATAACTCTTATGAATAAGTGATGTAACTCTAATGAAAAAGTGATGTAACTCCAAAAACAAAATATTTGAAAAAAAAAATTCAAAATTTTTTTTTTTTTTAATTCAAATTTTTTTGGAGGGATATAACTCTAATGAATAAGTTTTGTAACTCTAAACCAATCGTGTGGTTGAGATTCATTCTCATTTCTCATGTAAGGAGCATTCTCATGTGATCTTGCCTCTCTCTCTCTCTCTCTCTCTCTCTCTCGATATATATATATATATATATATATATATATTCAACCTTGAAAGGGTAAATACCTGAATCATTTGTTGTGGTCCTTCTGTTGGCTTCTTTAGGAAAAGCTTGACGGTTGCTGTCAGCAGTTGCAATTGAACTTGCGGAGGCTCTTCAGGGAAACTTTCCAAGAAGCTCTCAAGTAACTCATCTGCATTGTCAATTCTTTCCGCATATTCACCAATGATCCAAATCATAGAAGCCTGAGAAGATACATATAGATAAGTAAGAGTCCACCACAACACAGATTAAAACCATCTCACTATCAAAGATCTGTACCTTGGCCTCTGGTTCATCTAAAGTGTCTAAGCTCTCGCAGAGGGTTGCAATGATGGACTCATAGCTGGAAGAATCATGACAAGCTTTAAGAAGATAGAACAAAGAAAGCCATATCGTGATATCATGGACTCAAATTACAGCAACTTACGTGTTAGGGTATCTTCTAAATATATCTTTGATGACTATAATTGCCTCCTGAACAACGTAATTTACTTTAATCTTGATCAGCTCCAGCAGGACACTGATGCAGCGTTCAGCAGCTCTCTCCAACTTGATGGCACAGCGACCAATAGCACGAACAGCCTTCCTAACAAAATCTACATCTACTTCTGTGGCATACTCCTTAAACTCCAGTAGAACCTGGAAACATGACCATCAAGTTAAGACTTAAGAGCAAAACCAATATATTATACTATAATTAGGTAGCAGCAGATGATAGATAACTCACCTGATCTATGTTCCTGTCTGAAGCAAGTTTGATCATGATTTCTAACTTCTCCATCTTGACATAGATAGGGTCATTGTACTTGCAGAAAAATACCTTAACAAGAAAAGAGTACAAGTAAATAAAGCAGATGGTCACAGACTGCTATTAATCATGAAATGGACAGAGTTTATGCTTTATAGTATAAATTTACACAGAGAAGCAAGTAAAGCTTCAAAATGCTGGTCCTAAATCCCTGCAATACCTTAATTTCATGGGCCAAAATAGTTGGCCTCTTTTGCACGATCAGATTGATATTCCTTAGGGCAACATACTGTATCTCAGGTTCTGCAGAAAGAAGGGTCACAAGTGGAGGGGCCATTTTCTTACAAAGATTTCGAACAATATCGGTACTAGTGATGAGTTCCATCTGCTGAAGAATCATCTGCGCAAATCCATAGAAGCGATGATTATGGATGCAACAAAAAACTAACAAAAGCCATTAAACTACCAGAAGGGGTGTGGGTGGGGTTGTTTTTTTTTTTGGGGGGGGGGGGGGGGGGGGTTCACCTTCACAGCTGAAAGCACAACAGCGCAGTTAGCATGTTGTAGACGTGGAGTAACTCTCTCTACAATGTTCTCAGCTTCGCGAGCATCAGCTGCTTTATATCTTGACAGGGCATCCAATATAAAAACTTGACCCCACCTGACAACCAGTGCAATTGAACTATAAATACATCACCATTAGGAATAGACAAGGTCCTAACATATGACGTTTCTGTGCTCCTTCCCCCCACCCCTCTAAACAGAAAAAAAGAAAGAGAGCTGGATAAAACATTACATGTTCCCAAGAGACATAGTTTTTACATTTCCCCCTAACCAACATTTAGATGGGTATGATATTGCATTGGACATAGAACAGTCAATCCACTTTAAGAATTTCAATTTATTGGAATCTTAGGAACTCGGTATGGCTCAACTTCAGCTGCAAATTAGCTATGCAACCAAAGTCAATATGATAATGACCGAGAAAAACAGAGTTCTCCCTGAAATCCACCTATATATATTTTACATGTTCATTTACGACAATCCCTAACTCAAACTTCAAAGGGAAAAGAAAAGGCAACAGTAGTGTATGGAAGGGAAAGATACCTGTGAAGAAGTATAAAGATCCAAGTTCAATATCAGGACCGAGACAATCTCCATCTAAGTCTCTTACCAACTAGAATAGACATACGACCGATACCTCATAATATCATAGGAGTATTTCTCCACAATCTTTGATGGTCCATTAGCAGATATTAAGTGATTTCAGTCCAGGAGTTGGCAATACTGCCACTGTCAGACACTAAAAAGACCAAGAGAAAATGGAAGTACGAAAATTCCTTCAACGATCCATTGACAAAGTCTATCACTCTACCCCCAAGCAGAAATCATCCCCTCTCAAGTTCTTATGGTTACTAAGAGACAAGGGAAACACAAAAGATCCATGTGGTTCAGAGTTTATGCATTCTGGATTTTACTGAGAGCCATAGGAAAACAAGTTGTACAACGCACCTGAGTAAAGAATAATATCTTCACAGCAGTTTACAGAACAATATCTCCCCTTCTAAAAAACAACAAATGCAATAGAGCATGACTTACTCAGTGCATTCATTGAGGGCAGTAAGGAGCTTTGCAAGTGTGGCACTTGTGATCTCAAAGATGGGTCTTGCGCTGTTTTCCTGAATCTCAGCAAGAGCTGCTACAGCATTTGCTACTACCATTGGGTTGTTATCAGATATCAAGTCTTTCAGTCCATCCAGAAATCCCCTATCCTCAACGAGCTCAGCATTTATATCGAAAAGCTTAGCAACACAGATAGCAGCTGTCTTGCGAACATATGGATCATCATCCTGTGAAGAAGAAAAAGGAAGGGAATTAATACTGCTTTACTCAAAGACATTCAAGCACATATGTCTGATAATCAATATATCAACCTTGAGGCACCTCTGAAGGGGATCACATAAATACTCGGTAATTTTATCAACACGAATGCAACCCATTGTTCTCACTGCCAGAGCCCGAATTAAAGGATTTGGGTCCTGTGAATCCTGCAAAGGGATTAAATGTAAAATGTCAGCTAGAGCTGCAGAAATAGATGGTCAAAGAAAAACAGCTGAGCAAACATAAGGCCCCAACCCCCCAACCCTGGGGGATGAACTGAAGAAATGTAGCCACTGCAAGAAGTGAACCTGGAAATGTGACATATTGCATGGACATAAATTAGAACTAACCCCCTTGCAAATATACATAACTATTAAATCTCCTACACGTGCAAACTATTCATCCCTCATAGACAGAGATCTTCTATCATCACATTAAAAGCTAGCCACGCTAACAAAGTGGACCTGCAATAATAGGCAAATGGGTGCTGCTGTGTGAGGCAACCTTTAAACTACTTATTGTGCAAAAATTTCATATTCGATTTGGACAATCATTTTAAGATAAATGGAGTATGAAGTATGAACAGAGCTCGAAGCTATTGCTTCGTCAAGAAACATGGGATTCTCATTCTAGTCATTTAAGAATTTGCAAATTCCATAGATAATCTGATGTTTCAACGGATACCCTCAACACTATGACATGCATTTTCACTGTATCTAGCTCTTCTAACTTCTGCTTCACATGCATTTTTTATTATAAAACAGTACATTGATATGTTATCTCCTCATCAAAAGATCACTTCCAGACAAGCTGAGCTGAAAGCATGACAGAAAATTCGCCATATTAATCAAGGACCACGACCTGACAATAAAATCAGGACAATGGACATAAATAGCACCAAGGGTATACAGTGGTGAACTGGCATGATACCTTAACAAATGTGTTGACTGCAAGAATCGCAAGGTCTGGTTGGCTTTTTGCATAATTAATCAGGTACAAGTATACTAGCTTCTTCAACTCCAGATTTTCCGTTTGCATGCAGTTCACAACATCAGTGAACAATGATGATACGTCCTTGCCAACAGTCATCGCAGCAATAACCTTTTTCACGGCATCCTTCCTCTTATCCTACGAAGAGATAATATCAAGCAGGTCAAAAAGCATATACACCAGAAAATCACACAAAAGGCAAGAAAAACATAGTGAGAAAATATATACAAAACAGAAAGGAAAACATTTGACATATAAAATGTGAGTTCAAATTGAAGATATAACCAAAAAGAATGAAAGAAAACAACATACTAAGTATTGAACTCCTCAGCTGCCAAACCTAAACAAGTGAACTATCCTAATACTAATGTAGTACAGAACTTGCAAAGCTATCAAAAAAGACTTCTCCATCTCATTTCCCTTCAGTGCCTTATATTCCCTTTTGGGCAGGACAGTCTCCTTGATCAGAAGCTTGTTTGTTTGTTTGTTTGTGTGTGTGTGTGTGTGTGTGTGTGTGTGCACGCGCGCGTGCGTGGTGGGTGGGTGGGTGGGTGCGCGTGCGTGGTGGGTGGGTGGGTGGGTGCGTGTGCGTGCGCTATCAACAGTGGCATACTAGTTCTAGAAATCTTGTGGAAATAGCTGGTCTGATTAAACTATACTCCCTTCTGTTTGTTAATAGATATTCCAGTTTGATTTCCATCCATTAATCTGTACTTCAGATGAGGATGATTGTACATGCGAGGGGGAATGAGGATAAAAGACGAGGCATGCCCCTAGGAGGGGGTGGAAGCGCAATGAACTTTCCAACACTTCTTAGTTCAGGTGGCACCTTGCCAAAACCCAAATACTAAGGTAGGGGGACAATGTCGTTATTATTTTTGGACAAATGGAGCATAATTATTGCAACAAGATAAAAGCTATGACCCAAATTTAAAATCCACGGCATGAAAAATAGTAGAACCCTAAAAGAAAAATGGTAATTCTAAATAGTCAGCAAGTTATGCTATTCTAAATAAATATCACCCACAGTTTACATGCCTGACCTATCTCGTTCTTCTATCCAACAGCTAAGGTGTATGTTTGTGTTAATCATAAGCCTGGCAACGTGGACGAGAATGGCATAATTGCATGAAATAACAGTAAAGACTAAAAGAAAAAGGGGAGATCAACCCATCTTTATTTAGTGGTTGAAACTTGAAATCCTCCCAAATGAGTACTCTAAGTTTCAGCATATCAAAATATGTTGCTCATAACCTAAAGCCTAAAGCCCAAACGGCTGAGATCAGTAGTTTACATCAAAACATGCCGAACTGCACTGCTCAATGCCTAAATCACAAAGGACAGAGATCAGCCAACACTGTTTCGTTTCGCTACTCTCTTGATTAACATCTCCAATTATCAGGAAGCATTATCCCGATTCCAGTTGCACGTAACGAAAACACTCGATACAAGGTAGCTCCAGCCTCCAGTTACTGATAATACATACACCTCCCCCCTCTTTCAATTCACAGCTTAATCATACAAATCACAGTTAAAATAATGATACAACAGCAGTACCTAATCAATCCAACTTCTAACATTACACGAGAAACTCATCATACACCGCAATTACAATCGAATTCCAAAATTGATTAAAAAACAAGAACATATGCAAATTCGATACAGCGAAATTTGAAGATACAATTGTACATAGTCATCAATCTATTGTTAATCCCAAGGTATGATCCATACAATCATGCATCGAAAATTAAACAAATTATTCCATAAATCAGACAAAAATCGATAAAACTAGGACGGATTTGAAAGAAACGACGAACAGATCTGAATACATTTCCGGCGATTGAGAACGAAAAGTAAAGAAAAAACGAGAAAATGAGCGAAGAAAAGTGAGTAGTAAGAAAAGAAAAATGGAGAGAAAACCTTGTACTGAGAATTGAGCTCTTCTTTGAGTTCAGGAATTTCACCCTTCTTGGTAGTGGAGAAGTACTTGGAATCGTGACCACTCATCGTTCTCTCTCTGTCTGAATCTCAATTGATTTTTCGCCTGTGATTTAAAAATGGCGTCGATGAAGGAAGAGGAGGAGAGAGAATTAAGAAATGGGAGATGTTATATTGTTATGTCTGTAAGAGAGAAGACTAATGACTAAACTGTCGATTTGTGGTTGGGCTCGGAAGTTTTACCAAGGTGGCTGAATGCCAATGTTTTTTTTTTTTTAACTAAGACCAACGTACACGGATATACCCCAACGGCCCAACGTCTAGATGGTGCCCACGCGAGCTTATACGTAGAATTAAGTGATGGTAATTTAGATCGAATCCGACTCTAGTCCGTTCCGATCCAAAGAAAAAAATCCGAGTCGACTTTGACAAAAAAGTAATCCGACTCCATTTAAAAAATGCGACTCCGAGTTGGAGGAGGATCGGAGCAGGATCTCATAAAATAATCCCACATTCGAATCCGACTTTGAATCAAATAATCCTTTTTAATTATTTATGTTAATGTATTATTTATGTATAATCTGACTTCGACTTTCAGCCAGTTGTATTATATAGGATTTTTCCATTGAAGAAATGATTGATAAAAATAATAGTTTAGATTATTTGTACTATATAAGATTTTCATATGATGATTAGAATAAATTGTAATGAATAAATTATTGTATTATAGAAGACTATTCTATTATACAAAATTGGCATAAAAATAAGTCGGATCGGGTTCGGATTTTAAGTCGGATCGGATTCGGATTTTCAAAATCGAATGTCGGGATCGGATTCAGACACAAATTTAAAATCTGATTTCTTGTACGGTCGGAGTCGAATTATGCATAATACGATCCCAGTCCGACCCGTTGTCATTCCTACGTAGAACATGATGTACATCCTTATATGACTAAAGCCAAATATACATGATTAATATGCCAAATGAATACATTTATGTGACTAACAAGTCCAATATACATATGTATATCTCTTTTAATACATGTTCATTAGTATTGTTCTTTGTGTTCATAATGATAGTCCTTCATGTTAATCGTATGTATAGTTCTCATCCTACGAACGTATGTATGTACTAATTTGGGGATACACCGAGGTTCTTATTTGGCTAATATTTCGTTTTTTTATTGTTACTCATCTAGACAAATATCAATAGTACGTACTGAGGGGAAGAGGATCTTAGTTGGGCCCGGTAATACTCTGGTCTTCAATATTTTTTTAGCAAATTAGATATAGCATAATGATCAAGTATTTAGATTTATAATAGGAGCCGGTATTTAAAACTTGGTCTTATTAATATTTTGGCTCAATATCTGCCAATTTATTACTTCCTCTGTTTCTTAATAGATATTTCATTTTTAATTTGGTACTATATATAGGTAAAGAAAATACTAAAAGAAAATGTATAAGATAAAAACATAGTCATGTAGGGTTTTGTTTGGTTCGCCTCATTTTGTACATTTAGAAAGTCAAACTTTTATATTTTTTACTAATATATAATCAAAGATATTAACGATGCAAAATGTGAATCGACAAACGTGCATTTGATAAATGAGAAATCTATTAAGGGACGGAGGGAGATATATGTTAATACACATAGTACAATACAATGTATGGCAAGTTTGCGCGTTGATATTTTTTTTATAAGGTACGTAAGAAGAGATCCTCTGGGCTGCCATTGTACAGGTTCCTCTCTTAGAGGCCCATTACAAGCTGAACACACCCCTCTTAAATCCAAAGCAAATGCTTGGATTAAGCATTGAACCCTATACATTGTCAGGGAAGATTGAAAAACTCAACACTTGAGTCAACCGCAATTCATTATGACTTACTAAGCTAACTCAAATCCAACATAGTAACTAGACATACAATATAATATTATTTGCTAATACACGAAGTACCTTTTGGAAAAATTAAGCACATACTCCCTCCTTTTTTTAAAAAAATGACAGAGAGAAAGTGCCGAAAAACTAAGGAGTATAGGGACAAATTGCTAGGACCACTTGTTTAATCAATCAAATTTGAATATTGAACGTAAGAAGTAGATGAAACAATTAAATGATGGAAAGTGGGATCACCTTTTTGCGCTTTAGAGAAATAGATTACTTATCGTGACATTTTCAAATACGAGAAGCTAATCACCTAAAAAACAAAGGAAGTATTACACTAAAGTGATGAGAAAAGAGAAGAGAATGGAAGATAGAACGAAAGACTTGGGAACATATATAGTTTTAGATAAAATCTCTATTGTCAATTGGTGGGTAAAGGAGTTGGGGAGTAGGGTTATTATACATGTAAAGATGATTTGCATCGAATCAAAACTACATCTGGAGATATCAAAAACACTTCTCTCTCTAAGCCTTCTCTGCCTTCTCTCTATAACAAAACACCCTCACCCCCTCCAAACCCTAGAACTCGTCGGAGATCCGGCGCCGCGTAGGTTTCCGGCGGGTCTCCGGCGAGTTCCCAAGTGTTCCCTCGTGGTTTTTTTTTCGTTTTTTTCTTTTTTAAAATCTTTTTTAGTCGTTTTTCGTCGGGTTTGTCGGCCTTTTCCTCGTTCCCTTCATCGGTTAGTCGGGGTTTCTGGTCGGTTTCTGGTCGTTTTCTCCACCGGCCCACCTTTGCAGCTCCGCGTCGTGATTCCCCCTTTTTCACTGTGCTCTATCCACCGGTAGGCCCGGCTTCGAGGCTTCGTTTGTTCCACGGCTCACCACAAATTCACAGCCTTCACCGTTCAAGGTGGTTTCCAGTGTCGGTAATTCTACTCTCCCACTGTATTGTAGGTGTGAAATTCTTTTGTCCAATTTATACTAAAGGGTAGAACAAACCAGGTTGATTGGATTTTGGTTAGAAGGAGAGAAGAGTATACTCTGTTGTGATGCAATTGATTGAATTGGGCTTGGGTTTGATTATTGCGATGTTTAGTGTTTATTAAGTTTTTTAGTTGTGGTTTAGGTTTGTCTTTGTAGTGTCGTTATTACTGCATTTATTTCTAGTTTTCATGGTTCATCTGGATAGTATTAAGGAGGATGCTAGTTTAGCTTTATTTATGTTGCACCATTTGGACTTCTTGGAGGATGGGGATAGAGTTCTTGAGGATTTGTTTGCAAATACGACTGGACCTAATGAGGCCATTCAGTATGTGGCCTTCTTAAAAGAGATTGGTAATTCTCTTTTTAAAGTGTCTAATTTTTGCAAAGCTTATGAGACATATAGGAATGCTATGAAGTGCCTCTGTGTTACCATTTCTGCTATGTATGAAGAGTGCTATGTTCATACTATTGATCTTGAAATTCGAGAGTTAGTTGTTTCTCTGCAATTGAACATTGCAGCATGTGAAATCAAACTTAGTCTGTTTAAGGAAGCTATTGGTTCATGTACCTTGGTGCTAGGGGTTGACAAGAGCAATGTGAAAGCTCTTTTTAGGCGCGGTGTGGCTCTAACAAAAATTGGTAGTATGGAGGATGGGTACGCTGACTTCAGGATAGCTAGAGGAGTTGAGCCAAAAAATAAGGCGATTGCTCAAGAGATTGCGAGTCTCGAGGCTGTCCTTTTTCCGGTTAGTAGGGTTGATGTTGTTGTAGGTCACCACTCGTGATTAGTGGTGTAGATTGTGGTGTAGGTCTACCCGATGTTACGGGTACCCCATTGCTGGACCCTGGACTCACTACCATGAATGTGGATGTCCAGGAAGAGGTCAAGAGCAAGTTCTCTTCAGTAAACAGAAATGTTGATGACATTATGACCAATCAAGATACGAAGTGGGTGGAAGAGGCTCCTTCAGATAACTCACAGTGTGCGGAGCCTCGTAGACCGTAGTGTAGAAAACATTCGAAAGATCCCCTTTGTCAACAAATGAAACCCATCCTCGCGCCTTCTGATTTCTCAATTAGATTTAGACAAGTTACAGAAAGGGAATGAAATCCATTTCAATCAACCTCATTCTCTGTCAATTTTGAAGGTTCGTACCTTCACTTCAAAAACAAAAAATTTGAAGGAGGCCCCCTGCAATTCTGCATTGCAGGCCGTACAGGTCTCTAATTCGGCTCTCATTGAAAATGAGGGCCTTCAGGCTGGTATCTCATATCCGCTATCGAGTCTGAAGGATGAAAATCGGACATGCACAACTCTTCATGAAATGCAACACCAAGTGGTAAGTATCGGTACCTCAACTAACACAATTTTGAGTGCAGGTATCCAAGGGCAAGATAAACTCAGCTATTTGGATCATTCACTCAAGGAAGACAACACACAGGCACAGAATCCGAGAAAGAAGACAAGAAGCTCCTTTGAAAGGCGACGAAGACCAATTGGACAAGGTGCTCTCCAAGTCAATCCTAGGTCTAGCAGGTCGTTTAGGAAAATTATCAACAAGGGTGACAGTCCTCATGTCGGCTCCAAAAGGAAAAGCAATGCTCCTCTCTCATCGGACCTTCCTTATCATGTTCGGAAAAAATATGTTAATTTTGTTTGTTCTTGTTTTAATGTGTGTACTTGTCAGTGTCTTAGTCCAGTCGAGGGATCGCATGCTGTCTTAGCGTATGTTGCTAGCAAAGATGCAATGGTCTCCTAGATTGTTTGTAAGTTGTATTCTGTTTTTCATTTATGCATGTTATCTTGATGTCAAAAAAAAAAAAAAAAAAAAAAAAAAAACTACATCTGATGCAGATCATTGTCTTAATAGTAAGTTCATTAACCAACAAGATTCAACATAAAGTAATTTGTGTTAGTTGGGATGCAAGGTTCGAGGCAAATAGAAACTAATGGTTTCATGTTTCAGGTGATGTGTGTTGGGTGTTAAAGAGGGATCGACGTAAATTATACATATGCGTCGTTTGCCTTAGGGTTCAACTCAAATAAGCAAAATAATCTATCCCAGCTAAAACGCAAAGCTCCTTGCCTTAATTCCATATCCCATCGTAATCAGATAAAGCCAGAAGACCCTGACAATTCATTTGGTAGGCAATACTCAATGGCAATAATGACTATTATATATATATATACCCATGTGCATTATCATGGTAATGGAATAGCGGATTGGGTTAATACAGATTTCATGGCTCATTAGTGAACCCATTTGTTTTAGTTTACTGATGGGCATAATTATCTACGCATGAGGGTCACATTCACATATGACCGTATGAGTAATTTGTTTTAATTTTATTAATTAAAGATGATTATAAGTATGTTCTATTCTACTTATATTTGTTTATCTAAATTTAATTAAGTTTATTTAAACTTATCTAAATTTATTAGAATTTATAAGACCTTAGTTTTTTAGAATATCATACTTTACTTTTATTTATTTTTACTTAACTAAACTTTTCTGAAATATTAATCCTTTTTTGAACTTATTTTTTCTAATAAGTAATGAACAAATATGTACAGGGAAAACCACATACAGATTAAACTTTGAAAATTCAAGATGCTAACTAAGAAAGGCTTTTAGTATATGTTAGCCGACTAGAGTCAAATAGGAATGAACCGACTAAAGCACTAATTCACTATGAGCTACATGCACTCGAACAAAAACAACTTAACTTTTCTATAATTATGATGTATCTGCAATTGATGAGTTGTTTTTTAGTTGCGCATTAAGAATTTGCACTTTTCAAGAACTTTCAATTAACAAATAAAATCATTTAACGACTAATCTATACTAATATATTGAAAGGCGTTCTTAAGAAAATATGTACTGTCACGTGGAACCTCTATTCACTAGAAACATGCCATGACATACCGCATATGCTTAACAAGAAATACGTACTACAAAACTTTATATAGTAAGATTTGAAATAAATATAAGCTCAAAATATAGAAGTATTGTTTAAAGTAAAAACTCGGAGAATCGCCCGAGCTACATACTAGTTGAAGTTAAAAATTAGCATAGATTCTTTTACATATAATTTTTTTTTTTAGAAATTGCATATGTAAGTTTGTAGGAAGTAAAACTAAAACTTGTTATAAATTGTTCTTCTCTTGATATTTCTCAAGGGAACAACTTGTAATTTTCTATTTAGAGAAAGTAGGTTCTTGTGTAACCAAATAGAGGCTAAAATTACCAAGTGATGAAAATTAAAGGAGTGGCATTGTGGCAAAAGGTTGCTCATTTATACTATGGTCCCCAAATTATGACATCTACATGGTAGTGATGTAGATATTTGTCACATCAATGTGTAAACGAATAGCTAGAAACCCACATGAAGCACACAAAATCCTTGCAAAAATTAGTAATTTTCTCTGGAAAGAGAAGCAAAAGAATGCATTTCCATGGAAGGCTTTTAAGGATTCTTTGCACGAGTGGAAGAATTCGTAATGACCATAGCACGACTCCTAGGCTTACTAGCATTTGACTGCTTTTCTTTGAGAATGAACATCTTTGTGTACTCTTTCCTCTTTTATAACTTGCGCTTTGATTAATTTGTAAATGCTTCATTAGAACCTAAAAGTTAGAAAAGCATTGATTGATGTATTTTTTTACTAACAGTAACAGCCATAAAGAAACTAGATCAGTAGATCTAAAAGGCCAAAACTAGTTGCCAAGAGGTCACCATCTTTGATCTTTCACATGCATACCTATCTTGTACTTGAGTTTACTTTAGTTTGATATATGATACTCAACTCAGATTTTCCCATCTCCAAAATTAATTCACACCCAAATTCCACCTAGCCACAAGTAATGTATTTACTTTACGCGGAATTAATGGTAGGGAATTAAGCGTAGGGGTGAATATGAATCGAATATCTGAATAGTAAATATTAAATCAAAAAATATTCGAATATCCGAAAAATATGAAAATCAATATTCAAATAGCTCTTTAATATCCAAAATTTCAAATTATACTATTCGATTTTTTTTGGAATCGAGTATACAAAAAATTGGATTAGAATATCAAACATTTGGATAGTTTTGCTTATCCATTATTGATTATGACATGTGTTATTTTAAGATGACAAAAAAGATTTACCACATTTTCAACAAATAGTAATGATTTACGAATTAAAGTTTTTAATGGTGAGTGGCCTGCTGAGCGATGCACTTTTAATGGTGAGTGGCCTGCTAAGCGACGCCCAAGTGTTTCATTTCCAACATTTGGGAGTGAAGAAATTGGTTTGTGATAATTATACATATGTATGTGTTGCTCATTTGGTGTTGCAATATATTAGTAAAAAAACAAGAGAATAACTTATTTTATTCATATCATAAATACAAATCATTTTAATTTAAACACTTGATGACCATTAGAAATCAATGATTTCACTTTTACTGTATTTTGATAAGAGAAGCAATAAAATTGTAGTAATTGATTGATGGACAAGCAATAAAATTGTAGTAATTGATTGATGGACAAGCAATAAAATTGTAGTAATTGATTGATGGACAAGTCTATATTATACATATTTGAGGTCTTGAGTTCAAATTTTTGCATAGACAAGTGCTTGTTTTTTTTTCTAATTATATGAGTTATTGACTTATTGTCCATACATCTCAATGATAATTAGATAGAGCCATAGATAAGCTGCTACTAAATTTAAGTGATCAGAAATAGTAGAGGTAGCCATTGGTGCAGGCTGAGTGTGTTGGTCCATGGATCCTATTGGGTCGGGCTGAGATTTTACGGCCCAGAACCGGACCATGAAATTTACGATTTGGGTGAGCTGGTACACGGGTTGAAAAATCTTAGCCCACACCGGTCTGTTACCGATTTTCACGGTTCGACATGAATTTTTTTAAAAAGTCATAAGCATTTATTATTGTTACATAAAACCTTTAATATTAATTAAAATATATATAATTATTAATATTAATAAATAATTTAATTATTTCCAAATTTGAATGAATTATAATATATGCAATTTGAATAAAATATATACAATTTGATTAAAACATACACATTTGGTTAAATAATTAATTGGGTTGGACCGGTCCGGTTCATGATATAGGTTGTACCGCTTTCGTGGACCGGGTCGAGCAGTTTTAGTAACGGGCTTTCGTCGGCGAGGCTTAAAAAAATTTGGCCCACGATCCATCCACCAATTTCACAGTTCGAACTAGGCCGACCGGACTTTTTATGGACTCAGCCCAAATTATTAATATTAATGAATAATTTCATTATTTTTGAATTTGAATGAATTATAATATATGCAATTTGAATAAAATATATACAATTTGATTAAAACATACACATTTGGTTAACTAATTACTTGGGTTGTACCGGTCCGGTTCATGATATAGGTTGTACCTCTTTCGTAGACCGGGTCGAGCGGTTTTAGTAACGGGCTTTCGTCGGCGGGGCTTTAACAAATTTGGCCCACGATCTATCCACCAATTTCATAGTTCGAACTAGGCCGGACCGGACTTTTTTACGGACTGAGCCCACACAGCCCAAAGGATAGGTTGGACTGAATTTGCCCACACTATTCACTATCTCTAAGAAAAAGCCTAAAGTAACACTCCTTGCAGCAAATATTTTGTGTAAAATCATGTCACATACTTGGATACTAAGTTGAAGACAAAATGATAATTAAATCATACCCCGACGGCCCAACCAATATAAGACAAGAATAAAAGGCTCTAATTTCATAAATATATGGATAGGTTGGTATTTCACTATTCCACAACTCAATAGAGACCTTTTTAGTAGTTTAGCCAAAAACATTCATGACTTCTCCTTTTGAAAATAGCTATCAATTACATTACTCGAATTCTTCAAAATTAAGGATATGACACAATTTACTAGACAATGAGTGTGCTTAGTGGGGGGAGCAATCACAAATTATAACTATTTTAAGGAAGATGACAACTTTTTAAGGACATTATTGTAAGCTAGTAATATATGTATTAGTATTGTTTCGGGAAGAATACAATACTGAATCTTTACATGGATTTCTTTTACACTATTGTTAAAATTCCCGCAATAGATTGCACAAGAAAAATAAAAGGTATAGTTTAAAATGGGGTTATTTCCTTGCTCAATGTATGTACAATTATCTTTAGAATTTTTCCTCACACTTATTATGTCCATATTAAGTGCCATTGTAACATTATGATAAACAAAGTTTCAAGATCACATAAAATAATTGACATCTTTAATAGGTATATCATATATGAATTGATCAATGACGTCTTATGGCCTAGTGGTTGAGATTGAGGTGTTGTGAACGATAGGTTACATGTTTGAAGCCTCCCTCCACTTCTTTTGTACTTTGTACTGTATTTGTGGCTCATAAGGTATATGGATAAAAAAATATATGGATTGCACTCAGTGGTTAAGATTAAGGTGCTGCGAACGATATGTTACAGATTCGAATCCTTCCTTCCCTTCTTTGTACTGCATATCTGGCTCATATGGATAAAAAAATATATGAATTGCACCCCGTTGAACCTTTTAGCAAGTGATTAAGTCGTTTTAGCAGCAAAGCATGACTTAGGCTATGTTCAGTTCACCTGAAATCTGAACTTATCTGATCTGATCTGAACTTATTTTTTCTGATCTGAACTTATTTTTTCTGATTGCAAGATCTTATCTTTTAGATTTTTCTCAATATATAAGAAAAAATATAGTCATGTGGGGTCTTGTTTGATTCGTCTCAATGAGTTCTTTATTAATATTAAATTATTATAATTTTTACTAATATGTAATGAAAGATATAATGATTTTTAAATATAAGCATAATCTGAACTGATCTGATCTGAACTTATTTTTTCTGATCTGATCTGAACTTATTTTTTCTGATCTGATCTGATCTGATCTGATTAGATTTGAAATAAGCAAAAATAAGGTGAACTGAACATAGCCTTAATGCAGGCAAAACGGCAAATCATAAGAGACACAATGAGGTTGACGCACTATATTCCATACTTGAACCTTTTTGTGCTTCAGTCAACTATGAGCCCACCATGTAAACAAAGCCCAAAAAGGTTGGGAGTGGCATTAGTTGGAAGGCCCACCATCTTTTTTCTATTCTAAAATATGGTATGCAGGTACAATCAGAATTTACTGCAGTCTGCAGTGAAATATTATTATACACCATTTAATATTCCGACCGTGCGATAATTTGTTTAGCAATGAAAACTTTTGACCATTATATTGATTCAAGATTTCGTTAGTGATTTCCTCCAAATGGCTGAACTAGTGTCAACAAATTTATCAAGTGATAGAGGCCTTGCTGTGGTAAAGCCACGCTACATGAGTGCCCATGATAAAAAGATCGAGGTGAGTGTTTGGTAATTGGCTTTTTTCTAAACGTTTTATATTGGGTTTATTTCATATTGTTAAAGACCAATAAAAAATAATAATTCTGTTTGGTATTATTCTTTTTTGTCAAACTAAAAAACCTATTGTGGTCTTAATTGGTCCGACGCAAGAGTATAACAGTCTGAAAAACCATTCAAAACTATTTTGAAAAGTGTTAAAATTCTATTTTAAAGCGCAACTAATTGTTTATGATAATTAATTGTATTTTGAGCCTAATTCTTTGAAAAGACCAAATAATTGTTTAATAATAATTAATTGTTTTATTTATAATAAACAAATATTTTCAAAAGATATTTTTTATAATAAAAATCAGATTTTCGAAATTAAAGGATAAAAAAAAATCTTGTAAAACGCGTTTTAAAAGAGTTGGCAATGACACTTCAAGAGCCAGGATGGTGCGCCTGGTGCAAGGCTGTGCGATTGGCCTACGTTCGTGCGTCGGGCGTAGCTTTTCTTGACACGCGGCATTGTGCCACACACTATGCCATGTGTCTGGCGCACAGCTCTGCGTGAAGCACAATTTTCTTTCTCATCTTTTTCAAAGCGCGTACCACGTGCGTTGATGTGAGCTGGATAACTAGAAATCACGCTACCGTCAATAGGGCCCCCAAGCAAAGACTTTGTAACTAACCAGAAAGTATCACTAGCAACTTTGGCCCTGCTCGAAATCCGACTACATGCGGAATCTGACGATTCCGAAACAAATCTCCCTCCTCTACCCTTCCTCACAGTTACATGGGAAGTGGCTTCCTCTGCACCACCACTCAAAGCATTTTCCAACTCCTTCTCATCCTCGGTATCCCAACCCGGACAATGAGGCGTATCATCAGGAATAGGATCCGGCCTAAACCGTTATTCTGCCCTTACCCTCATACTCGATGCATTGATACCATGAGATCGTGTGTGTCGTGGCCCAGATCCTTCAAGACCCACACTCTCGCCGCCTAAAACCCTCGCCTGAGCCTAATTATCAATTTTTTTCAATTAGTCACTATTTAATCAATTTAAACTATTTAATTCAATATCTATGCAACTTTATCGTTATTATAATATATTAACATGAATATAACTAAATTGTCGCATAACATGCTAATTTTCACTAAATATTATAAAATATTAACATACGACATTTAATGAATATACAATAGTGGAAAAAACTCATCTGATGCGGTCGAATTAAAATCAGGTTTACTGATGCGGTTTTGGTCCGCATCAGATGAGCTCGCAGTAGTTCCCATTAATTTACTGATCTAGTGTAAAACCAGATTAGTAAATGATTTACTGATGCGGTTCTTAAGAAAAACAATATCGGTTAATCACATTGTTCAAATATATGTCAAAAAGAAGTTGTAGACCTGCAGATCTGCACTACCTTTCTGCCTTCAACCAAAATATGATTGTGTACCAAAAAGTATTAGATACGTAAATAAACTACAAGCTTGCTCATATTTTGAATAAACTACAATAGTAATTAATTAAAATACAACAAAGTATATACGAAACAGTGAAATACAACAAATTGTTTACAAAACGAAATACAACTAAAAATTTAGTGAATAAATACAATCACATTAATTCCAAACTAAAAAGAAATTACAAGATCTAAAATTAAACATACACAATCTAAAGTAGAAAGGCAAAACAACTTTCAAAGTATCAACTTTATACGATTTTTGTTAATAGATAAATAAATACATTAACCGTCAAAATTATATATCGACAATATAAAAATTAAATTATCAATTAATATACGGGGGACTATACGTATGACAAAAGTAGAGATGGCCAACAGTGCGGGCCAATCCAGCCCACCTTGTGGGCCGTGTGGGTTGGGTTGGCAAAAAGATGATCCAGCCCAGCTCGAACCGTGAAATTGGTGGATGGGTCGTGGGCCAGATTTCTTGAGCCCAGACCTCTAAGGCCGCTACTAAAATCGCCCAGCCTGGACAACGAAACCGGTCCAACCCGGACCATGAATCGGACCAGCCCAGTCCAAGTAAATATTGAACCAAATTGTGAATATTAATCAAATTGCACATATTATAATTTACGATTTTTTCACCAGGTACCCCTGTACTTTATCAAAATTCATGGGGTACCCCTAATTTCAAAAAAATGCACCAGGTACCCTTATTCTTTTCACAAAATGCATGAAATGCCCTTAATGACTAACGGTGTTAAGTTTCCGTTAGTCATTAGGGTTAATTAACCCCTTCAACCCCTCTAACCCTAATTAAATCCCTAATTAACTAAGCAAATCCTAACCCTAAACCTAACTCCCTAACTTCAAACCTTAGCCCACCACTATCCAACCACCACCACCCCATCACCACCCAACAACCAGCATCTCCCTTCCCCCTCCCCCACCCCCACCCGGAGCCCGTAACAGACCCCCTCCCTACCCCCGCAACACCCCTCCCCACCCCACCTCGGAGCCCGCAACACCCCTCCCCGCAACCGACACGACATCAGCCCCCTCTCTCCTCTCTACTGAAGCTCATCAATGGCGCCACTCCTCCTCCTCGTCGTCTTGCGCGAATTCCCAGTCGCGAATTACTTTGAACCGTTTCTTTCTCAACAACCCCGTCGAAATTCCTCCTTGATTTCTTTTTCTCTCTCCTTCTTCTTCATTGATTTTTGATTTCGAAAATGGTTTCGAAAATGTTTTCAAAATTTGTTTTCGAAAATGATTTCAGAATTGGTTTTCGAAAATGATTTCGAAAATCGTTTTCGCAAAAGGTTTTCGAAAACTGATTTTCGAAAATGGTTTTCAAAAATGGTTTTCTAAAATAATTTCGAAAATGGTTTTGAAAATAATTTCGAAAATGGTTTTTGATTTCGAAAATGTTTTTAAAATTGATTTTCGAAAATGGTGTTGTTGCTAGGGGAGGGGAAGCTGTCGGGGGTGGGGTGTGGGGTGCGTTGGGGAAATCTAGGGGGATGATGAGGACTGCTGCAGGGGTGAGGGAGGAGGGAGGGAGGGGAGGAGGTGGTGGTGGTTGGGTGGTGGTTGTGGTTTCAAGTCATGGGGTTAGGGTTAGGGTTAGGGTTAGGGTTAGAGGTTAGGGTTTAGTTAATTAATTAGGGTTAGAGAGTTAATTAACCCTAATGACTAACGAAAACTTAACACCGTTAGTCATTAAGGGTATTTGGTGCATTTAACTTGAATAATAAGGGTACCTGGTGCATTTTTTTAAAACCAGGGGTACCCCATGAATTTTGAAAAACCACAGGGGGACCTGGTGAAAAAACCGTATAATTTAATCAAATTTTAAAATAATGAAATTATTCATTAATATTAATAATTGTATATATTTTGATTCATTTATGTAACAATTATGAATAATTTCAATGATTAAATAATTTTTTTTTTAAAAATCTCCTGCCGGCCCACCAGCCCACTAGACCCACGAACCGCTAGAATGGCTTCTCGACCCGTGCAATCGGTAACAGACCGGTGTGGGCCAAGATTTTTCAGCCCGCGCACCAGCCCGCCCAACCCATGAATTTCACGATCTGATCCTGGGCCGTGAAATCTCAGCCCAACCCGTTACGGCCCACGATCCGGCCTGCCCAGCCCGCACTAGTAGCCATCACTAGACAAAAGTAGGTAAAAACTATTCACTGAATTGTTCACTGCGCCAAATTCTCTTTCACATGGTTCCCTCTAGCCACCGCCTAGACACCCCCCTTGCTAAAAGTTCCCATCATCAACCTATAAGGATTCTCTAATGTCGGGCACATTATTAATCTGGAAAAGATATTGTGTAATAATGGTCCACTAAAAATCAGATAATTTTCTATTTTTATCGACAGTAGTTATCATATTATTTTTTTTTTGACAGGAAAGTTATCATATTATTATACCTTCGTGCACAATTACACAATATCTTTTAAATTAATCCCTGCCAAATCATTGGTAGAAAATGAGCATCAAGGAAATCTTCAAGGACTATATGGACATTTACACATTTTACAACAAATATATACTAAAAAAAAACATAGCTTTTTCAACTGACTCATTTTGATCATTTTATTATGCAGGGAAATTCTATAAAAAAAAAAAAGAGGAAACCTTTGAGTAATGATTGGATATCGTCTTAAGATCTCTAGCATTACAATGATTGGATGGTGAAGCCACGTATATCATTAATTATAGAGTAATTCCTCCATTAAGGATGCTAGTCAAATTAAAGGTGAAGATTGGAATCATTTAGTTGGTTGAGGTACTTAAATTCCAAATTCTTGATATTATAATTTTCGGAATGTAGCTTCTCTCTTTCAGTGTGAAATTGGAGTCTCAGTCCTTTGTCTACCATGGATAAGTTCTGATCTCTCTAGTCATACAATTATATAGGAGTACAAGTAAAATCTCAATCACACTTGTGTTATCTACCCCTCTTTCTCGGATCAACATGATTCAATTTTTAATTTGAATAGCTACCCACCTATTGTAAATGGATTATCTACTCTTCTTTCTAATGCGGAGGAAAGTATTCAATTATGTTGAATGCGCCCATTCAAAGAAGCATGACCATATTAAATGTTTTGTAAGAATGTAACGACTCGTTAGTTAGAGGCCTGGATGATGCCTCGGATCCTTGCAGGTATTAGTACGACCTTTAATTTCTATTTCAGTTAATGTCAATCTTGAAGGTATATAGCAGCATTTATACACAATTTTTAAGACTAAAAGCCTCACTAATATATAGAGCACAATAAATTTTTTTTTTACTTCATATGATTTCATGTTCAAGTCAATTGTTAGCATTTTCCACCTATGTTAATTAGGTTAACCTTGGTAAATATATACTTAATGTGAAGGATGACATGACAAATTTTGTTAGATAGTTTTGTTATTGCATTCCCTTTTATAGGGGTGTCAGTGATGATGGGAGTCGAGTTCGAGTTTGAGCAAGCTCGGCTTGAGTACTCGTTAGCATTTCAAGTAGAGCTCATGTTGAATCGAGCTTACTGTAGTCGAATTTTGATCGAGTCCAGCTTTGACCAGGTAGATCTCGAGTAGCTTGCAAACATCTCGTATGAAAAGCAACTTTAAGATAGAAAATATATTAAATTAGGTATTTTGTTACTAAAAATTGCGTGTCGAGCTTTCCACAAGTTTTCGAGTCGAGTATCGAGTTGATCAACTCACCTTGCCAACATCTCAAGCCGTCGAGTTTGGTTCGAGCTTCACCTGAGTTTTCATCGAGTCGATCTCGTGTAGCTCGCGAGTTTTTTTTTGTCTCATTTACTCTCCTACCCTCGTATGGTGGGCATAATTTGTGATAAAAAAATTTACTCCCACAAGTATAAGCAAAAAAAATAAGTTGTAGTGGATCCTTGTAGATTACATTTTCTCAAATAACTTATTGTGTTACTAACTAAATAACCTAAATTTGTTCATATGTAAATTGAGAATACTAAATAATATTATCCCACTTAAATGATAATATATTCATGATGCATGTCACACTTTTGTGATATAAATATCCACAAAATTGAAAAATGGGCCTGAGCAAACCAATTCATTCATCCCACTATTACTCAAAATTTGTAAATTTTACAGCAGAAGATAACCAACTTGCGTCCTCATTATGAAATTTTAAATATGTGACTTTGGGGGTGTTTGGATTTTGGCTTTTTAGTCGGCTTTTGGCTGTTGGCTTTTTGTTTTGGTCAAGCAGCCAAAATTTTTGTTTGGTAAGTGGCTTTAATTTTGTAGTGGCATTTAAGCCAGCTTTTCAGCCAAAAGCTAGTGATTTTGGCTTTTTATTAATCAATTTACCATTATATTCTTATTAATCTATAAATTTACAAATTCTATCACATCTACATTTTTATTAAATGAAGGGTATATAGGTCATTGTACAATATAATAACCAACAACCAACAACAAAATTTACCAAACATATTTATAAAATCAGCCATATGATACATCAGTCAAATAAGCCAACCCAAACAGCGAACAGCCAACAGCTTCCAGCCAATTGCCAAACAAAGCCTTTGTAATATTCGCTTGAGAGAGAGTTTATCCCAAGACAAGGTCTTAAATGATGTAGTTGTAGGCAACTTCTCTACAAGCTAGCTCATGGTATATGTAATCAAATTTATAATGGTAAAATATATTTTATGCGGGATCTTGTTATTATATTCGTCTCAATGTATATTTTTCAAATATGAATTTTAAAGATATAAAAGTTTAAAATAGTGCATTGATAACTTGGTAAGTGTGCCTTGAGAAAGTGGGTTAACTAGAGGAATTATAGCTTAGGGAAATTGCATTGCAGCTAATACAATTGTCAACTGAAGTGAATCAAGTAATCATGAATGATTAGAACTAATGTAATAAAGGCAAATTGGGAGAGGTAGCCAAGTGAAAAAGATTATATTCGGTCTTCATATTCTTCATTTTTTGTTAACAAAAGTAAATTCTTTATTTTTGCTTTCAAGACCAGATGCTCATGTTGTTCTACTTTTTGCGTCACTCTGACATATGTGCTACTAGTACTGTAGTTATCTACTCTACAATATTGGAGCATAATCTGCTAGCTAGGTATTAAGGCAAAAACTAGGGCTTTTCTTGAGGGTTTCTTTTACGCGGAGAAAATGTTGATAACTTTGCATAAAGAATGTGGTCAACATTATGTCATTTCTATAACAGAAGATGCAAAGTTTCCCTTTTTTTGACAACGAGTAATCTTCATCATGTTTATGAGTTATGACCTGGTTTTTTATGCTTCTATTATCTATGTACGTACGATTCATTTTATAATTGAAAGTGTCTTCTTGAGCTTTGACATGCTAGATAGGATGTACAATAGGAATATATACTACAACAATCTCTACTCTATAGACTCTAATTTAGGGAAAAAAAGGGTTGTTGAGGGTTGCTTTTCGTTATTTTTTATTTGTTGTTAAGCTATGAGTATATCTCACAATATATGTAAGCGTCTTACTTCAATATAAGAAGATAGATAAGTTCACTTTTGTAAGACAAATAGATTACTCCCCTTATTGTCATATTGTTTTCAAGGCGTGCGGTGAATGATCTCTCTTTATGAACTTTTATGGCTCTAAGCAACTATAACGGCAAGCTACAACCACTTGTAGCTTTGTGTGTCAAATCAGATTTCCAAACAAGAACATTCCCAAGCTACAACTTTTTCCATTGAAAAACTACAATCACTTGTAGTTTTTGTAGGTCCTAAACTGAAATGTGAAAGAGAAAAATGGAAGTGGAGCTCACCAAAAATTGACAAAGTAAGTAGCTTTGTGGAGCTACTTGACTTCCCAAAGTAACAAGCTTGCTTTCTCTCCAACAACAAAACTACTAGCTTCAACTATTGGTAAATTGCAAGTTGGGACCTAATAACTACCGCTGGAACTGCTCTTAATTAGCTTGTCAAGTCAGCTAAAGATCATTTAGCTTCAATCTTTCATAAAGGTATATCCTGCTAGGCTGCTATATGATAATGGATCACTCCAAATAATATTGGGGTGCAAATTCTTGTAAAAATCATAAAACATTTAAAAGGAGATGAGCACAAAAATTGCGAGGGATTATTTAAACACTATTCCCATGTACTGTCTCTCATAGCAGGAATGAAGAAGCTAGTGGCTTTACAAATTACAATATATGCATATGTAATGTTGCAAAACTCCTAACGTCACCTTCCACCTGAAGATGGTTGGTGCAAACTGCAACTTATGCGAAGTATATAACACTTGTTTATGCTTAACTTACGAAGATCTATCAATCTATGATTAGTTCTTAAATTATGTTATTCCGACACGGATATAGGTGTCGTATATATCCGATTAGAGAGCGGAAGATCCGACACTCTATTCCAAAAATTGGCCGATATTCCGACACGGTCAAGAAAGTTTGTTGATATAGCTCAAGTTACTACCTATAACAGTTATCTCAATATAAAAGCAAAATTTTCTACTCTCAATATTTTATATTATAAAAAGTTACATATATTACTTTTAAGTTGCAATATTGATCTTTCACAATATATTCTCTCTTTTTTCTCTTATAGCACAATAGGTCACTTTTAATCTCTTTTTACTATCCTCTTTGATTCCTTCATCTTCTAAATTATTGTGTCATATTTCAATGTTGTGGGAAAAAAATGAAACAAGTATACATTAAAATTATCCTACCTCTTCTAAACAATATTGTCAAACCTCGATCTGCTACCTCGACCGTTATTGCCAAACAGGCCTAATTATCAAAATTCTCCCAAAAACTTTAAAAGGATTATATGTGTGACTGTGTGAGTACTGAGTACAGCCGTCGCATCAGAATTTTTTCAAGGGACCGCGGAAGATATCAAATGCATTAACCTCATAATTAAAGATTTCACCTATAAAACATATTGGAACATGTTCATTCACAAAACTCTTGTTTCTCCATTGCCAAAATATAATATAGAAATGTTATAGAGCGGATCAGAGCCTATACTTCACACTTTTATACCCACTGCCCTACTAGTAGCTCTTTAATGTGTCTTAGAGGCAAAATCTACATTTGATGTGTGATTCAGTGATCGTGTAGTAATTTATTAACGGTGCTTAATTGATGAACCACCATTACCTTTTATTAACGGTGCTTAATTGATGAACCACCATTACCTTTTTCTTGTGCCACTTGAAAGCTACTAAATGGTAGCAAGAAATGGACAAGTCAAGCATAGTCTACTTCCTAAGTAGCATTAATAACTATTTATATCTTTAAATTTAGTAAAAATTATACAAATTTGATATTTTGAAAGTTTAAATTGAGACGAATCTAACAAGATCCTACACAATTATATTTTTCCTTATGTAAAAATCACAAGAAATTAAATAGTGAAGGGTAGTAATATAAGTGAATAGTGTAAAACTCTATTGTTGCAATAGGAAAAGAACGGAGGTAGTATATCGCATATGAGGAATGATAAATGTCTAATCGATAGACATTTACCTAACATCCATGTGGCAGCACACAAGTGGGTGTAAATGAATTTGTGGCAGCACACATGTCATGCTGTTATTTGTCCAAAAAAGATTACTTTTTGCAATTTTCAAACTTGTATATCTCAAAATTTATCTTATTAAAAAAATAAATCAATATTTATATCTTTTTATTCTCTACAAATAGACATCCATTTTGATATAATTTTATCATATTTTTATTTTACCCTTTTCTAACTATTATTTAGATATGTAAAAAAAATAATACAAACACTATTTATGTCTACACAAACACTATTTGTTTATACACAAACACCATATTTTGTGTCCACAAACAATATATAGTGTTTGTGTATAAACAAATAGTGTTTGTATTATAATGGTTAGAGCATGGTAAAATAAAAATGTGATGAAATTATGTCAATATGGATGTCTATTGGTAGAAAATATAATACAAACACTATTTGTGTATACACAAAAAAATATTTGTTTATACACAAACAACATATGTTGTGTACACAACAACATATGTTGTGTACACAACAACATATATATATATATATATATACACAAACAACATATAGTGTTTGTGTATAAATATACAGTGTTTGTATTAGGGTTATGCTATATGCAGCCTTAACGGTTGCATATAAGACATAAATACATTGCTTAAAATAAAAATTAGTTGTCAATTTATGACAAAAATTTCCATTATTAATCTATGTAATAAATGATTAATTAATGCTTTTTTTATTTTTACCTTATTATATGCAGCCCTTAGAGCTGCATTTAGCTTTTTCCTTTGTATTATAATGGTTAGAGCAGGGTAAAATAAAAATGTGATAAACTATATCACTATGGATGTCTATTTGTAGAGAATAAAAATATATGAATATTGATATATTGATAAATTTTTTATTTTTTAAAACATATTTTTTGAGATATACTCCCTCAGTTTTTTTTTTTATCGTTCTCACTTGGAACCTTGGCACTATTCATACCTAGAGAGAATATTCTCAATTTTTTTCAATTTATAAGAAAAAATATAGTCATGTAGGGTCCTGTTCAATTCGTCTCAATTAGTACATTATTCAATCGTTATAATTTTTACTAATATATAAAGAAAGATATTTAAATTCAAAGAGGTGCATTGGGAGATGCGCACAAGGAAGTGAGAATGATAAAAAAAAAACCAGAGGAAATACAAGTTTTAAAATTGCATAAGTAATTTTTTAGACAAATAACAACATAACATGTATACCACTTGTTTGCTGCCACATAGATGTTATAAATGTTTCTAAATCTCTACCTGTTAGAGATATATCATGGCTCATATTAATACTCCTTGTATTTAGCTTTTGGATATATGAGTTAGTTTTAAGTTTCTAACACCTTGTATATAATTATATTTATCAATATAATTTGCATTTATAAAACTCCAACTTCTTTTGGTACATACGTATGACACTAATGAAACACCCTTGTATATTTTGATATGTCTTCTTCCTTGTATTTTGATATAATTTTGTATAGTTATATTTATCTAATCTTTGGAAAGATAAACAAGCTACGCTTTACTTAGTGGTAAGAAAATAACCTTACAACCTCAAGATTAGGGGTTTGATCTCCACGATGGGCACTTGGGAGAGGATTTCCCCTAACCACCTCCGATCCCCCTATATCAAAGTGTATACCCGCAAACCCATGCCTGGTTAACCTACAAGAGGTTTCGATCTGAAAGGAGCTAGCCTTCATCTTATCACGGGATCCTCAATCTCCGGAAAAAAATCTTTGGAAAGATAATTCCTTTCTAATCAGGTTTCGTAACATATAATAATTAGGACCGTTGATTCCTCATAACCTTTATATATAGTGATCAATGGAGATCTCCCCGATTTATGGGGTTTTTACTAAATCTAACATGTTATAAAAAACGTAGGTTATACTTGCTTACGCCAAAAGAAAGATATTGATTTTTCACTAAATCTAACACACTATACTATTAGTGCATTTTTTGTTCATATCATGAGATAAAAATGAATAATGATATCAAATAGAGTGAAGAAAATGGTTACAGACACAGTAAACGTTATGTTTATTGGTTTTTCGCCGTTCCTTTTGGAAAGAAAACAATTATAAGTGTTTTATCGAAAAGAATAATATAATATGTTACCATAAGGTTGAAAAGGATAATAATTGGATGAAAATAATGTTTCATAAGAAACATATTCCATTACCTCATACCAAACAACATATATAAAGAAAATCATATTTTGTTTCCTTCTCAATACTCAAAATTCTCATATTAGACATGCTCTTACTTTATAAGAGCGCTATACATAAATTCCATTATAAAAAAAAGGGTTATACGATTGGTTCATCAATTTTTTTTTTATAAAAGGTTTAAAGGTTCAACAGTAAATATTATCATTATATTATGCTAATAAAAGGTTGGAGTAATTTATTATGCTTAATTAATTGAGTAGGGGGATCTCCAAAAGCAAACAGGTAAGATGAAAGAAACTTTTAGTCGAAAAGAAAACAAATACAGTGCTTTTGGTCGTTATTCTGTGCGACTTGCAAGCCCAATATGGAGGTGGAATATCCAAATTCGGAAAGATGAAAATTTCTTGTTTGAAACATCATGAAAACATCATTTTCACACCCACATGAAAATAGAATTTAAATAAGAATCAAACATCATTTTCGCTGACTAGTCACTACTGATTGATCTTCATTAAAAAGTTATCGTTAACCTCATAGGACTTTTATAGTATTTACCAAATCCATTTAAAATTCCTAGAATAGGTAAACAATTAGTTTTATCTTGACCAAAAAAAATCACAAACTTTTATATGTGGCTAGTCACACCTATATTTAATTATTTATAGGTGTAGCCAGTCCATATATATATAAAAGTCCGTTCTATTCTTTCTGTCTCATTATCATGATTTTGTTATTATTTCTTCTCTCTCTTTTCATGGTTTTCTATTTTCTTCGTCACTCGAATACTTGATAGCTATAAGATCCAAATAAAATATTCCTTATTTGTTGCCCAGATTCACGCAAAATTAAGGTGAACTTTGAAACCTTCGATTTTCTAGCATACTTTGACTGTAAAAACCTTCTAAATAAAGCAAAATTTTGTTTTAAGAATGAAGTATGAGGAATGCAATTGACATCTGCATCTCCTCCGATTTCCCGTTTTCTCCTTCCAATCTGGTGCATCCTTCCTGCATCCTCGTTGCTTGGGAGCCACCTCCCACTTCCTTCTTTAAACTCAACTTCGATAACTTGGTTCGTGGTACTTCTGCAGCAGGCCAGCAACATGTATTATCATTATAGACGTTGATAGACATCTCCATAAAGCTGCAACTTTCAACCTTATTTTTTCTTCAGTTTTCATTGTCGAGACAACCACACTCCAACAAGGACTTCGCCAAACTATCCAGAACAATATTTGCAGGCGATAATCTTAAGGTCATCAACTCAGTAAAAGTTATTTGGCTCCTCCTTGGCAGATTGCTCATATCATTCAGGATATCCAAACTTTTTTTTGTTCTTTCCTTCGTGCGATATTCATTATGTCTACCGGGAAGCAAACAAAACAGCAAATTGGATCGCCAACGTTAGTCATTTAGTTGATTCAGTTTAATATAAATAATTGTACTCACTCTGCTGTTCACTCTATTTTTGTAAACGATAAGGTTGAATCTCCCCTCGTGCGTAGAGTCTCCTGACCTTCTTTTCTCTTTTTTTTTATTAAAATAAATAAATGAATATAACGTATTAATACGATAATATAATATAATAATAATAATAACACTAGTATTTTGGACTACTATTATGATTATTGTCTTTTTGTTGGTTATAATATAAATTGTCCAACTATTTATCTTCTCTAAATATCATTATTTTAAGGTCAAATAAACAAGATCTCTATTTCATTGACCTGATAAGTTACTGTACAAGTGTCCATATTACAAATGAGTTGACATTACAAGAAAATATGCTCAATTAAAGCTTTTCTCGACTCCTTGAATAGTTTAACTCTAGATACATTTTGTATTTGACAACTACTAGTTTCGATTTCGAATAAATTTCTTCGGATATCATTACTGTAAAGGACCAATCTTGCTTACTTACTTGGATCTAGAGAAAATATACTTAAGTAGCAAGAAAAATTAAAATTCTATTATGCCATCTAAACAGGCTTACAAAAGCGAGCATCTATAAAAAGCCCAACGAGCAAAATAGGAAAAAAAAATAGAAAAAAGGTTGTACAGTACTCTATTCTGGTCAAATTATCATTTATTAGTGCTTATGTCAAAATATAAACAAGTATCCAAAATAATTACTGTTGCATTATGAATTGGAGAATGTCACTAAAGTATACTTTTCTCTCTTCATTTCCATTATTCTAAGAGAATTATGGTTGTTTTAACTTTTAAAGGTCCCTCTGATCTGAATCTAGTTGGTCATTATAATGCATATATTTCATTCTAATGCTTCACTTTTATACATGATGAGGTAACAGCCTGACAAGTTGAACTATATATCCAATGGCTTGAGCGGTTGAGCGTTCATTTGACTACGGCTCGGTAGGGTGTTCATCGGTCTAGGACCGGATTAGAATTGGAAATTTTTTTGGACCTGGATCGGAATCTGTATTTTTGTAAAAGAAACTTTTTTATTTGATTTAAACATATTTTTAAATGAGATACATTAAAATTTAATAATTTTGATAACAATATTCATAAAGATAATAAATAGTGGGTTTTTAACTTTATACCTTTTAAACTTTTTTAATATATATACTTTTTTTTACTAAAAAATCAGAAATTTCGGTCCAGTCCGATCCAAATTCGGATCCAGTTCTGCTTTCGATTTAACCCTGGTCTTTGCACAACCCTATATTTGACAGATTCACTGTAAAAAAGATCGTATAAGGCTTTGTTCTTTTGGACGAAGAGAAATTCAATTGAATTGAACTGAAATTAACTGAATTGAGTTGATTGAACTGAACTGAACTGAACTGAGAGAAAGTGAATGACAGAGAGAAACTGAACCGCACTTAGATTATTGAATAGAACAGAAATTGATTGAACTAAAGTTAACTGAGCCGAACGGGGAGAAATTGAACATAACCGAAATTAACCGAACTAAACTAAACTAAATTGAACTGAAAATAAATCCAAAAAACAAGGACTAAAACTATTTAAAAAAAAAACTACTATTGGTGTTGAAGGTTTTGTAAAATTTCACTTTAGATACTTTAGGCTTACATAGATTTACTTGGAATCCTTGAGATTTCAACTTACTTTCATTTTGTAATTTGAACTTAGCAAATTTTTTACATAGTTTTTACGGTATGTTAATTACTTCTACAGACGTGGCAAATTCGATTTATAAAACAGATGTTAGTCTACTCAGCTGCCAACAGTAACGATTGAGTTATTACAACAATTACTTGGGCCTATGAATGAGTGACAAGTGTGGGATAGTCACTCTGATCAATTTGTCGACTATTAGGGTGGCTGGTATATTTTACTTCTTTTTTTTGAAAAGATAAATTTCATTAACTAATAGAAACTCATAAAACATCTACTACTGATGGTAAAGAAAAATGAAACACAATCTAATTTGATCAAATAAAGTTCCTCTATGATATAACTATGATAATAATAATTGAAATATGACAATATACCATAGCCCCCGTTTGTTCGCTGAATTAGGGTGATAGTGAGTAGTTTAACCTGTTCGTGAAGAGTTCTAGCTCGGCTCGGCTCGGTCCGGTCAAAGCTCGACCCGTCGTGTCTCAACTCGAGTTCGAGTTTGACTCGAGACCTTAATAAGTTGAGTTGAGTTATGACAAGCTCGGCTTGAAAAGTTCGTGAATAGGTTCGATTGGGAAATAATGTATTATGTATGTATACATACATATATTTATTCTATATATTACAATAATAAGTTAATAGTTTTATTATCAAAGAATAAACTCAAATATATTTTAAAAAGAATTATAAAGAAGACGAGTAAACTAAAGATGATAATAGGTCAAGCTTGTTCGTGAATAGTTCAATAACAGCTCAGTCAACGCTTGGTCAAAGCTCGACTCGATCACAGCTCGGCTCATCAAGTTTCGACTTCGGCTCGAGTTCGAATAAACTTAAACGAACACAAATCGAGCTAATATAAGAGCTCGGCCCAGCTCGATCGATAAGCAGTTAAGCACCCCAATGTTGGATCAGACAACCTTCTATGAGAGTGTCTATTATCCTAACGTTTTGAGAACATATTTCCTTGTTGGACCGTGTAGAAAGCATACGAAAATCCAATACTAATTGAAAATCTGTACAATAAACTCAATCTTTACAACAAACCATAAAAATTTTACTTTGATGGTGGCGGCTCCCAACTGGGTAGAAAGTCTAAAACTTCAGCAAGAAGGGAGTGACGAGTGACGACTAGGTACATTTAACTTTAATCAGTTAATGTGTAAGTTGATAATAGTAACGCTATATTACCAAACTTTCTATGTGGAAAATCTTGGATAATCATTAGCATAAGTAGTAAGATAGATACGCCCGGAAGTCATGCTTTAAAGCTTGCAAATTTGGCTTGTCAAATACTAATACATCACCATCGCAGCCATATGTTGGAAATTACTATTGTATACTCTTTATAAAGGTGACATTCTTCCGGCATTAATTTAGGCTATGTTTAGTTCACCTGAAATATTCTGATATGAACTTATCTGATCTGATCTGAACTTATTTTTTCTGATCTGATCTGATCTGATCTGAACTGATCTGATAACAAGATCTTATCTTTTAGATTGTTCTCAATATATAAGAAAAATATAGTCATGTGGGTCTTGTTTGATTCGTCTCAATGAGTACTTTATTAATATTCAATTATTATAATTTTTACTAATATGTAATGAAAGATATAGTGATTTTTAAATATAAGCATAATCTGAACTGATCTGATCTGAACTTATTTTTTCTGATCTGATCTGATCTGATTAGATCTAAAATAAGCAAAAATAAGGTGAACTGAACATAGCCTTAACGAAGTCACTGTCAAAGTCAAACACATGTAAGATAATAATATAGTAGTATATGTATATAGTTTATTATACTCATGTAAGATAATTAACCATGTTGTTTCAAAAATTTAAGTAAATTGTGGCCATCATTTATGCTTAGTTTGTCCTTTCATTTTAATTGATTATATGTAGTTCTTCTATTAAAGTTATGTTCTGTTCAATTAATTTTAACTTATTGCAGAAAAAATAAATTCAAATAATAAAAGGAGATAAGTTCATATCAGATAAAATAAGCTGAATAGAACGAACTTAGCACCACAAATAAACTAAAATATACGTCAAGATGAAATTAATTTAAATAAGATAAGATAATTTTAGATAAATCAAAATAAGTTGAATCAAACAGAGCCTAAGTTTAAAAAGCTATAACAATAATCAAACCTCACAAAATCCTTTTATAACTTTGACCACATAGATCTCTGTTATATAAGTGGACGAAGGGGGGGGGGGGAGATGGTGTATGTCTTGCAAAAAGTCTAATATTACCCTTAATGAACTAAAATTGTCATACATGTATTAAATAATGTTTTCTTCTTCCTACTTGACATATATATATATATATATATATATATATTGAACAAGTTAACAATGGAATTGAATTTGAAATTTTAAAAAATATTAAATCAAAGAGAACGATTTCCTCTTCTTACGTATGTGCGAAAAACTCTGATGAAATATTAAATTGACAATATAACTTGATTTAACAATCAGAAGAAAAAATAAAAACTTGAATTTCATATTACTAATTATACAGAAAATATTTTTAAAACTTGAATGTTGATTATTATTCGGTAATCTCTATTATATAAATCAAACTCTTATATTTTATTAATATTCAACGAACCTGATACACATATTTTTCCACTTTATTTGAGCACAAGATTTCTTCAGCTTTATATTTCTTTCTCTCAATACTGTATTTGAATAAAGACGAACAAATATTTAAGAAAACCAGCGAAATATTTATTTAAGAAAAACATATTTAAAAAATAAATAATAAATATAAATGCTTGTTCGAATCACATTTTCTATAACATTGATAAATAACTAATTGAGAAAAAAAAAACGTTAATATGACACGTATACAAAACATGCAAAAAATGCTAATATAAATACGAAAACTTTGACGAACCAATAATGTATTTTTCGATGCGGGACAATTCATATCAATATACATAAATATAGTCATAGAGCCCGAACTATAAACATTGATTGAGTAATAAAAATGTAACATAAATACTTTGGACTAACAATTATATTTATTCAGTGAAATTCACTGTTTATGTACAGATTGGTCAGAATTACATATTGAGTGACAAAGTTTTTGTGAAAGAGGGGAAAGAGCAAATGCTTCTGCAGGTAGTTGCGAGTTGTGACTTAGGTGGGTACCCTCCCAAGTAGAAAGGAGCATTAAAACAAGAAATGGAAAAATTAATGAGCAGTCAAACAAAAATAAAGTATGCATGCTAAGAGAAATTTACTGCTCCTTCAGTTTTTCTTCCTACTTGTAGACTGCATAAGTTATTTTTATATGATCCCCAACAAACTTTCATCAGAAATATTAAGCTCTTCTACCCACTTTTCTGTGACTTATTTAAAGCCTCTTTCTCTGTCTTTGTTACACCTTTCATTTTGAGGACTTTAATATAAGGTCAATTTATATCACTTGTCACTACCTAAAACTACCCACATAATATTGTTATACTTCCTTCGTTTTATGTTACTTGCTACACTTTTCAATTCACGGACTTTTAGGCAATTTTTGGAGAAGAGAAAGGTATAGAGGGAAAAGAAAAGAGATCCATAGAGAGAGTTTATTGGCCCAAAAGAAAGTGTAGCAAGTAATATGAAACTTCCCACAATAGAAAGTGTAGCGAGTGTTATGAAACGGCGGAAGTAAAGGGAAATAAAAAAAAAAAAGAGGTTTTTTGATGAAATTTTCTGTGCTAGCTGCAGCATTATCAATAACCACAGTATTGAAAGTGATGAGTAGCTCCAAAATTGCTCAGGAATCGTCCCCCTCCTCTACCTAATATTCCTTCTTCGTCTTCTTCTTGCAAATTATCAACCTGTCAATGTAGGAAAAGTACAATTTTAACCCCCTAAATATTACAAAAGTTTAGCACTAACATGTATAGTAGTAGTAGTATCATTGTCATGCTAAAAGTAGTAGTATACACTATACTTTCATTCATATGCTTTTTCTTCATATTCTTTCTAACTTAAAGTCTTGCTTCTACTAACATCCTTTTATAGACTTTACCAGTTAAGTTTGCGTAGTTTACTTCTCATTTACTTCTTGCTACGACTATCTTCGTACAACGAAACTACGATCATTTAGACTGATAACCGAGAATCTAACCTAGAACGAGATCACACGTTACCTGAACATCAGTTATTGGGTTAATTTGTAGGATGTTAGACGGTTAGTTGAGTTTCTCCCTAGCTTTACTTTCTTTTATTTATTAGGAAAGATAATTGGTCTGAAGACCAACCCCTACTAGCTATTAGCTTGCAGGACACACCAGCTTAGAAGCTGAGTACAAGGCTAAACAGTCCAGAATTAAATACCCAACATATTGTTGGGATGAGGATTCGAATCCTGGGCAATGCCCTGGAATTCGGGATGATACTCTACTGAACTACCACCTCTCCCTCCTCCCTATTAGCTTTACTTTGATCAAACGGGTAAATTTATCTGATTGTTAGTTGCTTTAATTGTTAGGCATATAAAGATTTTGGTCCTATGAAAAATGGGAATATGGCATAATTTTAAGAATACATCAACAAGTTGATAACCAAATATGTACCATGTCCTTTGACCTTTACTTATGAAAATTGATTCAACTGAAATAGACAAGCATTATAGACAACTACATATATATAAGCAACTTCAATCAAAATGTTATTGTCATAGTACAATCCATCACACCCGTGAAAAGCATATAGCGATATATAGATGCCATGGAGTGTGTTATCTAAGCTTATAGTTATAGTAAGTTCTAAAAACATTTACATCAATAATAATTTATATTATATACCCTAAAAATGAATAGAATAACATAAAATCAACATAGATGCATGCATTTGACTGATACCTAATTATTTAGAAAACTAAATTTTATCAATTTGGCATCAATAAAGACAACCAACTAGCTCTTATCAATAAAGAACATGCAAAAAAGAAATCACATATTTCTATATATATTCCATGTACAATTATTTTGATTCATTTTATTGTTAATTTTATTTTTATTATTATTATTATTATCCAAATCCAATGATTGAATGCATGGAAAAATAAATAATTAAGAGATAAAAAGAAGAAAGAAAAGCAAATTAAAGAAAATCATACCCAAAGATCATCTTCATCTTCATAACGATTATAACACGAAGGTTTTGGAATCTCTCCAGTCTCATCGTTCCGAGCGAATCTGCCACGTATTCTTGGCCTATTGTCGGCTAGCGTTTTTCGGCATGCATACTGCCACCCCATCACAAATATTTCTATTATTTTACATTCATCTTATATTTTTTTTTAAATTAAGAAAGATAATTGATACGAAGACGAATATCTGTTAGACTACTAATATGTAGGATACACCAGTTTAAAGGCTGGATACAAGGCTAAACAGTTTAAAATTATATGCCTAACATATTGTTGAAATAGGTATTCAAATCTTAAGCAATGCTTTAGAATTCGGGATGGTACTCCATTGAACTACCACCTCCTCTCTCTCCCTCATTCATGATATAGTAATATGTATTACAAATTCTCTTTTTATCATGTAGAAAAATCATGCAAAAATCTCTCTCTCCTGTTAGTTGAAAAAATTTAGTCAAATATCTAATGTTACATTAAATTTTCAGTTACACTATTAACGTGACAACTATACTATAGTTTCAATAAGAAAAAGGTAACGTGATTTTTTGTGTGTTAATAATAGCGATTAAGCGCAGTGATATAGACATGAGACTGGTTATTATTGACCTACCTTGATAGTTTTGTTAAAATTCCTTTGAGTACGCTTTGCCCTGTACCTATCAATCCTTTCTTTTCTTTCTTCTGCACTATACTTTCCCACCTTGAAATTTGATTCTTCCATCATATTTTCTTCTCCAACGCCTGATAACGGACTTGCTGATGAACATACTCGACCTACCTTCTAAAAATGAAAACAAAAATTATATTAATATGTTGGAAAAAAAAAAATAGTTACTTCTTTTTCCGCAACTGCAACAAATGAATATATTATACTTCATAAGTAATACTCATTTATTGTAGTTATTATATTACGGAGTAAGTATAACTCAATACTTAAAAAAACGTTCTGTAAATTGAAATAAATCTTAACTGGTAAATCTCCTGTACTACAAACTCTTCTGATTTGACCATTAGAAAGAGAGGTATCAAATTCAGGTTGAAAATTCTGAACTTCTAATAGAGGATTAAACTTAGGTTGAAACCAAAAATTTGGTTTCCCTTCAAATGAATTGCTACTGTAACTCCTTTGCATAAATTTAAGCATACTTTCACTACCATCATAACTGTTGCTGTAATTGTTGTTGTTGTTGTTGTTGTTACTTCCAAGAACATAAGAAGTGTAGTTTCTAGGAGGATAATCAAAACCCATATGAAAATCCTCTGTTTTTATAGTATCTGAAACAACAGAGTAATTTTCACTAAACACATTTACCAAACTACCCAAATGATGACTTTGTTGTTGTTGTTGTTGTTGTTGTTGTTGAAGTGAAAGTGTTTCTAATTGTTGACTTGGAGGAGAAATGGAGAAAAGGTTAGTTTGGGTAATTTGGTCAATAGATTGAGCTTCAACAGTGTTTTGAAAGTTGTTGTTGTTGTTGTTGTTGTTGTGATCGTCGGAGAATTCATGGAAGAAGCTATCAATGGAGGAATCAGAAAGAGTTGAAAGTGGGTCAGTGAAAAAATTACCAGAAATTTCTTCAGGAGAAATCAAATTTGTTGCTAAACTTGAGTAATATGATTCATCAAACACAAACATATCAGAAGACATTTTTCTAGCTTCTAATCTTCAAACTTCAAAAGAAAAAAGAACGAGAAAGTAAAGTTTTCTTTGGGTTTTATGTATTAAAACAGCAGAAAATGGCATGAAATAGATGAAGAAGAGGAGACAAAGAAGACAAGGCAAAACTTCTCTGTCTCACTCTTAAGTGTGTGTGTGTCCTGTTGCTGCTAGTGTGTGTGTTTTTTTGGGGAGAGTGGTGGTATAGCTGCTGGACCAGTCCACTGATGATGAGTTGACGCTATATAAAGAACCGAAAAAAAGTTGCATCTTCTATGTCTACTTGTTGCTCGACTTGAGTCTTAGTGGCGGATTTACACTAATATATTAAGGCTCGTTCGTTATTGTTTTCGATTTTCAGTTTTTTTTAAAAAAAAAAGAAAGATTTTTTTAGGGCAGGTTCATATTGTTTTTAAAAAAAAACTAAAACCACAAAACATAATATCATAAAGATTAGGGTCCGTTCGGTATTACTGTGATTTTCTGTTTTTTAGTTTTTTTTTAATATTTTAAAGTCATATGATATATGTCCTATAATGAATAAAGAATTAATCAAATTTATTTGGAACATGATGATTTTCTGGTTTCCTACTTTTGGTTTTTAGTTTTCAAAAAAACTGAAAACAGAAAAAAAAAACGATAACGGACGGGCCTTTTCACATTTAAGTTGTCGTTTTCAAAATCATGTTTTTAATAAGTTTGACTAATTTTTTTATCCATTACTGAACATATATCACATGACTTATAAATAAATAAATAAATAAAAACCACATTAATACCAAACCAGTCCTTACCGTTTAGTTATCAGTTTTTAAAATCATCATAATTTTAAAAAGTTCGATTAATTTTCTATTCATATATGATATAGTACATCATATCACTTTTGAATATAAAAAACTGAAAGCCATAGTAATGTCGAAGGATTCCTTAGTAGGTACAATATAAATTGTGTTATAATGATATCAAATTTTGTCGTTCTTTTTTACACTAAAAATTAAATTTTTAATGCAGTCAAAATAACCCATAACACCCCTGGGCCCTGGCTCTCCACTAACTCGTTTCAGGAATAAGGTTGAGGTTCGATACTTTACTTTGTGCAAACAAAAAACATGGAAAGAGGTCAAGTATTTTGGTATGTGTTGGGAATGTTTGGGCCTTGTTGGTCTATTTGGACTAACACCTTTTTTTTTTTTGGAGGGAGAGAAAATAATAATATCAAGACTTAGGTTCATTTGTTGTTGGGTTTACGAGTCAATGAGACATGGAACAGTGCTGTTGCTTCATAAGGACTAAAGGACATAACTTTAAAGCCATGGACCTTATAGAAGGTGGTCCAACCTCCAACGCTCAAAATTGAACAATTTGGTTATTGATGGAATTAAAGGATCTTTTTTCAAAATTTGATGCAGACGTGGAAATTTAGTAAAAAGATATGACATCCAATCTTATGAAAAGTAGGAGAGTGATGGACTAATGTTTAAGGGTTGACAACGTTCATGAGAGAGATAGAGAGAAAATAATAATAATAAATTCGATATTTTGGAGAGAAAGAATGTCCTACAATTAACGCATTCTTACCACTTGCACGAGTGAAACGAAAATGGGGATCCCACTTTGCAAGGGGAAAGAATTAAATTCTTGTTTATAAGAGTGAAAGGAGAGCCTGTAACCAACTAGTTAAACCTTGATTCTTAATAATGCTTTCTCCAATAATTACCTTGTGAAAAAATGAAGAAATTTCATAGAATTTTGTAAGACCTATCATAGATTTACGTCATATTCCCCTAAATATACAATATATAGATAAAGGCTATTCGAGACACCCGTTAGGCGTACTCACTATAGAAAACTTTAATGGCGTCATCAAATTGGTTTAATAATTACAATTTCAAGCATGATTCTTACAAACAATTGAAAGAAAGATAAATATCGCAACATAGATGTGTTGGCCTTTCCCCTCCTTCAATGGGCCTGTTGAAGGTGAATTTTCATGTGCATGTTAGCCCAAATGGTGAAGTAGGCCTAGGTGTGGTGGTTAGTGAGTGTTGGGAGGATCATAATATTGGGCGTGAAGAGAGTGACTGTAATGTGGGATGCTACTACTGCTGAGGCTATGACAGCCTTATATGCTATCGAACTTGTGCAACGTTTCGAGTATGATGGGCTTATTGTAGAAGGAGATGCATTGCTGGTGATCAATGCTTTGAAGAGGAAACAAAATGGTTGTACCCCCCTTTTTCGTGTGTTTAGTGATATTTTCAGATTGTGTGAGAATTTTACTTCTTTCTCTTTTTCTTATGTTAGACGAGTGGGCAATATGTGACCCATTTGCTAGCTCATTGGGTTTGTGCTCGCAATTGTGAAATTATATGGCTTGATTCTTTTTCTCAAAGTTTCTCATCTTTGACAGAGCTTGATCTAATATAGTTTTACGAGCTTTTCAAAAAAAAAAAAAAATTTAAGTGTTCAAAGTTCAAATAAGTTGGCTATCAATACTAATTCTAGTATACGCTTCTAGAGTTTTAATTTTCCATTCCTCGTAATTGGTAAGTATACGCTGCAGTCAAGTGAACACAATTACACAAAATTGACTCTTTTCGTAATTGGTAGTTTTTGGAACTCCACTCACAACAAAAGACTCCTAAATTTGTCACATCTCTCTCTCTCTCTCTCTCTCTCTCTCGTGGTCTCCCTTTATCATCAACTACCTTCGTTCCAAAGATTTCAAACTCATCTTCATTCATTTTATTCAAAGTCAAAATCTAGGGTTTTTGCTCTACTTCTCTCTCTCTTAACACATTTCTCTAGATCGAAGACCAGAGAATCGAAAATGGTGTCGCAAGATTACGTGCAGAAAATGGAGGCACGGCAAAATTTCCGAAACCTTTGGCACACTGATCTTCTTCACACTATTCAAGGCGATACTCCTTGTAAGAATTTTTTTTCATTTTTTTGTTACAGTTTTCTCTCTCCTCCTTTGAATTTTACTACGATGATCAGTGTTTCTTATACTTGTTTTGTGATTTCTTTTGGATTTTCCGCAGATTGCTGCTTTTCGTTGTTCTGGTAAGTCATTTGATTTCGTTAAATAGTTAATGCTGTTAGGTTGAATTTGATTTTATTTAGATTGTTTGATTAGATTTTTTGATTTTTTTTTTTTGCGTGGATGAGTTTGCTGGTGTGGATGAGTTTGCTGGTGGACAGTGTGAGTTTTATGGAAGTTTTCTCGCAAAAGTTTATAGAACTCTAGAAAAGTGAGATAAGGTTAGAAAAATTAAGTTGAATACAACAGACTCTAAGGCAATTATGGTTCTAACTTCTAAGTTCCAATTGAGAAGTGATAATTAGAAATGTGATTAAAGTTTGCTAATCGATTGTTCATCTCATGATTTGACTTAGAATGCGCGAGTAATGTTCCATTTTTCTTTTTATTAAGAGTATGCAAGATTTAAACTGTCAAGCTGAAGGAACACTATAGTGCTTCCACCATTGTTATTGACTTCATACAACATGAAAGCTTGAAACAAGAATGTTATTGTAGGGAAAGAGAGGAGAGTGTGTTAGAGATCTACAATATTTAAAGATTAATGAATCAAACTGGGTGAATGACAAGAAGCTAAAACAGAATCTCGAAAGCTGATCTAAATTTAGTTGTAACGAGGGGTTGAGATGGTTGCATAATGAAGCTGACTTGGCTGGAGGTTAGTTAAACCTAGTTTTTCCAAGAGTCTAAAAAGCCATGTATTCTCCAAAGCAACACTGCCATAGTGCCATATCCCTCTTATGAGCTTCTGAACTGGATATTACCCCCCTTTTTTCTTTGATACCGAGCTGAATGGAGATTTAGCAAGCAGCAAGATGTACCCTGAATTACTTAAGTCCGGACAGCCACCCGTCTGCTAGTCTGAGAGTCTAAGTCGGAGAAAGCTTGCAATGAGGGTCGGACTGTAGATGAAGCAATATACACTTGTCTGATGCAGCTGAGATATATCTCAAAATATGTTTAAGAAATTCAAAGTGGGGAACTCTGGGCAGCTGCAGAAACTGAATTAAATGCTGCATTATATAAGCCATATCAAGCCTGTTGAGGATTAAGATTTTCAATAGTATAAAGACTAGGGTCATAAAAAAGTTCTCCTTCATTGGAGCCTTAAGTTTTAAATGAAGAGGCACTGGGGTGATAGTGGCTTTACAAGGTTGTTTATATCCCTCTGCGTAACTTTTGTGCTAACTTCTTCTGAATGAGAGATGTAACTTTGAGAGATAGCCAACATCAATTCCTTTGAAGTAGTGCAAGGTTCCTAAATCTGATTATTCTTATCCTGATGATGCTTTAAAACTTCAATACAACTGTCAGAGTAATGTCATCTACATACACCAATGGTTTGAGGTGTAGGCCTCTTGATAAACAATGAGTAATCATTCTATAACTAAGTAAAATCTTGAGCTTGTATTTCATCAACAAGATTTGAGAACCATCATCTGGAGGGTTCCCAAAGGTTATATACACTCTTAATCGATTTGCAAACCTATAGTCTGCATAGGAACATCTTCATGTACACTTCTTTATGCCATAAAAATCATTATTGACATCAAGGTGGAGGAGAGACCAGTTCTTAGACGTAGCTAAGGCAATAATGAACCTTACGACTTCTGTTGAAAAGGTTTCTAAGTAATCAATCCCATGCTAGTGTTGGTTCAATTATTTTGCCATCAACCAAACTTTATGTCTTTCCAAAGTGCCATACGTCTTTAGTTTACTTTTATGAATCGATCTAAACCCTGTTGTTACTTTTCCTGGTGGCAAGGAATCCAACTCCTAAGTCTTACAATTGTATATTCATGATGTGAGAAAAATTCTTTATTTTATAGGAACATCACAATAAGTAATCAAGTTGCACCAAAGGAAAGTAGAGGAGGAAGAAACAACGCAATGATAATCTTGCTAATGGCATGACTCTTTAAGAATTCTAGAAGATTTTTCGAGATCAACTGGAGAGGATATATAGGTCTTAAAATCTCAAGAGACTCCTCTATAAAAGGAAACAATTAAAAGTTGAAAAGGGATGAAAGTGCAAGTTAAGAGGTGGAGTATTCATTTAACTTGGAGATCAATTATTTTTTGGTTTATGAATGCTAGCAAAAGGAATAAACCTAGTAAAAATAGGAAGTAGAAGTTCTAAAATGTCATGAAGGTAAAAAAAAAAAAGATAATGTAGGAGAAGAAGAATGGAAAGATGTTCTTCATAGGCACAAGATCTTTCATTGGGCTTTAAAATAGTTACACTTAGCACTTTATGTGCCAATGAAAGCCCAACATTCTTTGGCTTGATATTTGGTTTCATGTTGTTCCGAGGCGGAAACAATGCAAAGACAACCAAACACCTTTAATCTAGAGATGACAACGGGTCGAACTTGGATCGGATTATGCATAATTCGACTCTGATCCTACAAGAAGTCGGATTTTAAACCCGAGTCCGACTCCGAAAATCCGAACCCGACCCGACTTAAAATTCGGACATTCGACTTCGAATCCGATCCGATTTAAAATCCGAATATCCGACTTAAAATTTGAACTTCCGACTGCCAACCAATCCGACTTATTTTTCTGCCCATTTTTTTATAGGAGAATAATCTTATAATTTAATAATCTAATCATTACAATTTATTCTAATAACATTTTGGAAATCTTATATAATACAAATAATCTAAATATTACTATTATTTTTAACAATAATTTCTTCAACGGGAAAGTCATATATAATGCAATTGGCTGAAAGTCGAAGTCAAGTTATACATAAATGATACATTAACATAAATAAGAAAAAAGGATTGTGACTCAAAGTCGGAGTCGGATTATTTTATGAGATCTGACTTCGACCCTCCTCCGACTCGGAGTCGGACTTTTTAAACGGAGTCGGATTACTTTTTTGTCGGAGTCGACTCAGATTTTTTCTTTCGGATCGGAGTGGACCAGGGTCGGATCCGCACTGGATTGCCATCCCTACCTTACTTGATCTAAAGATTAGGTGGGTTGCCAAATAGTTTTCTTAGAGAGTAAGGTTGTGTAAAATAGGTAAAGGCTTTATGTTGATTAAATGGTTGACACATTAAACACAATTTCCGCATAATCGAATAGGAACTTTAGATTGGATTTAGAGAGCTCCAGCAATTGGTTGGAGATGTTTACATTTTTTTTCCATCACTCCATTTTGTTGTGGGGGAATATACTTGATTTTGTTGCATCATATAAACCCATGATATATTGGAGAATCATCAATGATGGTAAAACAAAAAAGAAGAAAGATTGAATCATGCTTGAGTGGCATCTTGATAAGCGCCCCATACATCAACATGAAGGAGCGAGAAGAACTATTAGTTTCAATGCTACTAGAACGGAAATGTAGTGGTTTGTCTAGAGGCAGGATTCGACAAACATCATTCGCGAAGCAGGTTATTACATCAATTATAGCTTAGCCTTTAATGCATTATTAAAACACGAAAATTTAGTAGCTACAGAAGTAGAAAATGGGAGTTCCAAGAAGGTGTCTTCCTTAGAATTTTTTTTTTTATGGAAATACAAACCATCTGTTAGACTAGCAAGAACATGAGGCCTCATATTATGGCCCTTAATAAAACATTGTACATACATAAATCTAGCCATACCATTAAGATCTTAGCATAGCTTATAAATGAAAATTAGATTGAATAGAGATCGAGCTATATGTAGCACATTGTATCATATTGTTGTTTAAGTATCTTATGCCTATCAGCCTATGTGATTAAGAGAAGAATTTCTCCTATTCGGAATAGTAATATGGTGTGTGTGCGAGTAATATATGCACGCGATGCGTGCAATAATATATTAATATTAATAGTAACATCAAAAAGTGTTAAAAAACAAACTTAAGATTGTAATATTTATGGTGAATATTTGATGAACGTTATGATTTCTTATTTGCATTGTTAGTGTAAAGAGTAATGTTTTCCAGAAAGACCTAAATCAAGGTAGGATATGTTATCGTGTATTTGGAAGAATATTCAACAACTCTTCTTTTAAACAATGATCTAAGTTATGTTATGTTATTTATTTAAAAATACATATATTTTATATGCGTATTTCATGAGTAGTAGTTCAATTTTATTTTATTTGGTAATATAGGTTTTTAGGTAGGGGTGTAAGTTCGGTTTTTGGTTTGGTTTTAGGTCAAAACCAAACCAAACCGAAATAAATTCGGTTTTGAAATTTCCAAACCAAATCCAAACCGAAATTCGACTCAATCCAAACCAAACCAAACCAAACTAAACCGGATTTTTTTTATCTTTTAAAATCCAAACCAAAACAAACCAATTTTTTTTCATATTCCAAAATCCAAACCAAACCGAAATGAAATTAAATCAAACCAAGATAAAAACCAAACCGAATTTAAACCAAACTTTTTGATAATTTGTATTTTAAGTGACAATATTTTTGTATTTTCGTAATTAATATTAAAAAAAAGAAACACAAAAAAATAATAGACAAAATTCGTATGTTAAGTGACAATAATTCAGTTTTTTCGGTTTTCCAAAACCAAAACCAATCCAAACCGAAAAACCGAAGTTTTTTTTTTTTCTTTTGAATCCAAACCAAACCGAATTTCAAAAAAAACCAAACCAAATTACTAATTCGGTTTGGTTTGGTTTTCGGTTTTTAACCAAATAACTTACACCCCTATTTTTAGGCATGCTATGGTGAGTAGTGCTTCAATAAAAGAAAATTATAAATTGATATTATCTGATGATGTATGTTTATATCTTTAATTATTTATTATCCCAACTAATTGTGCTCCGCAAAAAATTTAAAAAATGAATATTCTGTAGTTAAGTTTCTTAATTGTTTTATGGTTTGTTAATACTCCCTCCGTTTCCTAAAGATCTTCCTTATTGCTGTTCCTACAGATATCAAGGAGGATCCATTTGTGTGGGGTGGGTAAAGTAGGAGAGAGAAAGGGGTTAAGATAAATAAACAAATAAAAAGGGGTTAAAGTAGGAGAGAGAAAGGGAGTAAAATTGAAGTAATAATGTAATGGTGGACCATATGATAGGGACATGAGAGGGTAAAAAGGAAAAAAAAAATCCAAATAAGGAATAAAGTAAAAGAGGGAAGATCGTTTGAAAACACATTTAAACGGAAAGAGGGAAGATCTTTAGGCAACGGAGGGAGTACATTTATTTGAAAATATTATTAGAACTGAGAGTTTAGATAATAAGAATCTTGTGAATCTTTAATTTTATAATTGTTTGAAAATTGATTTGGTCATCAATTTGTATTTTCAATTGTGAGTTTACTTTTTTTACACATTTTTATGTATTTCTTTTTGATAATGTAAAACTTTCTTTACTACCCATATTTATAAACAAGGAAAGAATCAAGAAAATCTTTTCTTTATTATTTTTTGTGAGATTAAAGGTATATAAGTATTTTCAAAAGGGGACACCATACCTCCCCTTGGCTTATATAATAGAGATTACTCAAAGTAAGCAAAATCTTGGCATATGTGATTAAAGCAGAATTAGCACATGAAAGCTATGTTAGTTGGACTGTCTATAATTTGACACTTCGACATGGATTTTACAATTTTTTTGGGCCAAAATTCGTGGAATGTTTTCATATACTTACCTCCGTTTAGAAATAGTTGCACCACTTCATGTTTTCACGTCTGCCAATGCATTATTTCAAACATTAATATCTCTAATTATCAATAAGTACAAATTATAAAAAATTGATATTAAAATAATATGCACGGAGACGAAGCTAACAAGATTTTTAATGACTATGTTTTTCCTAAAATATAAATCACCAAAGACAATCAAAGTGCAAGATGTGAATAGTAAACACTATACAAATGGTGCAACTATTTCTAAACGGAGGAAGTATAACAGTAGAGTGGGCCAGTTTGACGTTTACCTATGTTAGACATGAGCACCTGACGTTGAACATAGGATCAAAGAGACAAATATTACCAGGAAATTGTGCTGATTTAGATTCAGCAGTTATCATTGAGAACCTTCATTTTCCCATGTCTTTAGCTTGTCAATTATCCCCATAGCTGATTTAACTGATCCACCATTAAAGTGGGAGAGACATTGATGTTAGCTTTTATGGATCATGTATGGAGGTTTCTCCTCATCACTATCATCATTTTGAGTTGTAGCAGCGATTCTCTTACCCTTTTCTGGCATGAAGTTACACCAGAAACATCTTTTCAGGGTTCACAGTAGTATGTTGAGCGCCTCTTGTTACCACCAATAAGCAGCTTGCTATCATGAACTAACCTCTATCAATCAAACAATCACAGTATCTTCTCCTGAATCCCAAGTCTCACGTGTTGATTTCTATATATTTTTGTTTCTATCATCTTGCATTCTGAGTCTATAAGTAGGTAAAACCGTAAAAGGTGCTTGGTGCACCTCCAAAACAGTACTCCTTCGCAAATCATAACTTTCATATAGTTTCATCAAGAGTTGAACTAGTCTCCTACTTCATCCGTTTCTTTATAAGTGAACACACTTCTGCCTTTTATGTGAGAAGTGGGTCACTCAAAAAGAAACGGAGGAAGTATTTTCTAAGATCTGACAAGTTTCTGAGTAATCTGAAAAGTGCAACTTTCACAACGGCGAGTTGCTGAAGGCTTGTGAATATCACATCTTGATCTTTGTGATGTAGAAACATTTTATGATCCTTGATATAGACCAGTCAAGGCTCGTTGCAGAGGGAAACAATAGGGTCCCAGTCTCCCAGATAAAGCACCAAAATCTCTCTTAAAGGTTGATCCAAACTTCTCAAGCAGAATTTAAAATACAACACACTCCTGTCCAAAACACCAACTATTTAAGTATCATCATGCTATTGCATCTATCCGAAGCCTGGGAAAGAGAAGAACCTGCAGGTCTTTTTGTTATGGTTCCATCATCAAAATATACCTTATCTTTGGTTGATGTTGGAACTTGTTAGAACTTGTCTAAATTTTTTCTGGAATAAGTCAAAGTAATCCGAACAGATTAGAGTCTAATCTAATTGCTTCTTCCTTGCTAAATGCTTTGAGACAGCATTGTTGATATATTCTCTCTTATATTTCTAGTGGGCCATGCGTATCCTATATGCTGCGGAAACGTGCTCTTTATAATGACATGTCGAGGTTAGTATCATATTCTACTAGCTGCCAAATAGTCCACAATCTATCAAGAATATTGCCTTACGTTAATAGAAACACTATGAATTGGGTTTTAACGCGTTTCAATTTTTCGTAGATATGTATGCTGTGCAGGATATATGCCTTGTAGTGGTCGGTGTGGTGAGAGACGATGTCCTGAATTTTGTCTTGCCACTGAGGTATGGTTTTTATGCTTAGCTTTCTCACTAACCTGTTTTATTGGATAGACCCTTATTAACTTTGCATCCCCCTCTCTTTTCCTTCCTCACCCGTTTTCTTCCCTGGCTAATACTAGCTCTCAACTAGTGCACTTGGCAATGGCTGGCCTCCCTCTTTCTTATTCCCCCTGTCCATCAATTTTTTTGTCTGCAGACAGTGCTATTGACTTTAACAACAATGACCACCAAACCAGAATGATTGTACGTTATATATCTGACACGTAGTACATACATGGGATGTCCCCTGAAATTTGACACGCGTGCAAGGGCGTGGCATTCATGAAACATATTCTTGATTTTAGAACTTATTTTATGTACTTTTGATGTGACAATCATATAAGCATATACGAGGTTGAATTGTTGTACGGAAATAAGTACACTAAAAGATAAGTAAACGCTAAGGGAGTATCACTTGGGTGGAAATTTGATTTTCTCAATTTCCTTTTCGGGGTTTGAAAAGAGTGGATTATAGTTTTCTAGATGACATGATATAGTTCTCTGAAGGGTGGAAAACATTTCCTTTTGAAAGAAAGGAATGTCACATTTTCCACTCTACTTCGTACCTCCTCTCATACATCCTCTCTCATCTCCAATCCATTTTTCATTCTTCTTTTTCTTTCTAACTTGTCATGTAATAAACCAAACAAAAGAAAACTAATCTACAATTGACTTTTCCCCCAGAATAAGCTGTTTACCCCTCTGAAACCCCACAGCTAGCATTGGGCCATTTGATTCTCCCCTTCCTTTCCTCCCCCTCTCTTAAGTCTTAATTACTTCTCTTTTTTTTTTGAAAAAAAAAAAGCCCAGGCATTCTTCTGGAGAATGAATGTGGTTTTCCTCACAGACCTCTACAAATAAGAGGTTTCACTTGGAGGAAGTTGTTCACTGGCTAAGATTCCTTTTAAAAGCCTCTTGCTGTTGTTTCGCTAGTCTCATCTGGCTTGGGGCTCTTGGTCTGGGACCCTTTTTTCCGTCACATTATTCGAAGTTGCTGGATCTAAATGTTGATACTGGATGTCTGTGTTGCTATCTTAAGTACCTTAAGATTTTAATGTGAAGTGATGAATTTTGGAAGGAAAAAAAAGTGTGCACTTAATCAGGTTGTAATTATTCAGAGAGATTCAGTCCCCAGAGTAGTGCTATGTTTGAAGGGTCTGGTCGCTATAATCAGTCTGTTGAAAGGCCGGTTTTTAGTTAGGCCTTGAATCCTGTTTGTGAGTTTTGTCCATTGCTTCCCATTCTGCATCATTGTTTGTTCAGGGCTTCAGGCTCTACAGCGACAAATTTGATTTGTTGGTATTCGTATTCATGTTCTGATTTCTTTGCTGATAACTGAATGCCGCCTCGTGCTTTCCCGACTGCCAAAGTTTAAAGTTACTCTGAAAACCCATGTGTATTGAAGTTTAGAACTGCCCTTTATTGTCCTTAGCTGATCTTTATATTCCATTTGTTTTGTTGACTCTGAGCCACTGATAGTTACCTTCTGCATATTCTGTCTGTCTTTTTACATATACAGTTCATTATGTAGATTAGCTTCTTGGTGAAGCATTTCAATCTCAGATGCTTACAATTCAGGGGCCTTTGATTAACAGGTTTTCCTCTGCTTTGGGAATTCAGTGGCATCTACGCGTTTTATGCTACAGGATGAATTCAACATACAGACAACTCAATGTGATAACTGCATAATTGTATTCCCTTTTCCCCTGATCCTTTTTTCTATAAACTCGTCCTTTGAACTGGTTTACTATTTACTCTCTTTCTAACATGTTTTCCATGGTAGGGTTTCATGTTGTGCCTGAACCAACTTGCATGCATATTTTCCATAGTAGCCATGATTGTGGGAAGTCAAGAAATCCAAGAAGCATCTCAATTGCTGAATTGCCTGTCTGATATGGTTTACTGCACGTAAGTCTCATTTTTACTTCTTTCTTGTTTGACTTGTGGATGTCCACCTGACTTGGTTTTCTGGTTTTTGCAGTGTCTGCGCGTGTATGCAGGTAAGCAAGCATTAACTTTTACATGCTCCCTAATTTTCATTGTAGTCATGGTAAGTTCAAGTGAATCCTGAAATTTATTAGATTTTCTGTGGAAATGCAAGTTGTGCATATGGAAATAGTCAACCGCAGCGACACAGCGTATTCTAAAGCAAGCGCTTGAGACTGAGTGACAATACATTTTGATGTTTTTATCATATTATCCTATTTTTTTTAAACACGGTAGGGTTGTCTCTTAAAGTTGGTCTGATATATCATGGCCTTATTGGCTAACAGAACGTGCCTAACAAACATAACTGATTGCCAGGACACATCATAAGAAGTCAAATATGTTCTCTTTTTTTTTGCCTATTGTTAAAATATTTTAAATATATGTAATGACACTTTTTTCTATCATAATAGTGTGTTCAATTTGATATTTTTGGTGAAGTATATGTCTTGCTCTAGGTCTAGTTTAATCTTATATACTTCCTCTGTTTTCTTTTTATTGTACCCAAAGCGTTTAGCACACATATTAAGGAGAAAAGATTAGGAGTCAGAATCAACAAAACAACCCATGTGATGTTTTATGAAGTTAGAGAGAAAAAAGTTGCTTGATGTTTGGGACTATCCTATGTGCTAAGGGAAGTTATGTAAACAAAAGTTCCCAAATAAGATAATGGTACAATTAATTCAATATGGCAAGAAAAGAAATGGTACAATTAAAAGGTAACAGAGGAAGTAAATTTATTTTTTGATTTGAATGATTTTTGAATCATGTAGCTTATCGTAATATTGTTTAGAACACTATTTACAATATTAATTAATCTTACTATTATTATTGTTATTAGCATTATTATTATCGTAATTGTTGGTGTTGTAATAATCGTGGTACTTCCTTCGTTTCATAATATTTGCAACACTTTTCAAGTTGCGGATTTTGAGGCAATTTTTCTTAGTATACAGTTAGATGGGAGGGGTATGTAACTAAACTAACTAATAATATTTCAATCACCACCCTACTACCGCCAGCTGCCACCATCCTGCCACCGCCACCACCACCACCAGAACCACCCAAATCACCTCGCCAACACCACCGCCACAACCACCCTGCCAACACCAACACCACAACCACCCTACCAACACCACCACCAGAACCATCCCGCAACCACCATTAGAACCACCACCACACCCACCCCGCCAACACCACCACCACAACCACCCAGCCAACACCGTGAGAACCACAAAAATTCGAAAAAAAAACAGATCTTCATCTTCTAACGAAGTATGTGAGGAATTTTTTTTTTTTAAAAAAAGATCTAATCTAACCAAATTTATAAAAAGATCTAACCAAATTACAGATCTAACCAAAAATAGATCAAAGAGGAAGGAGAGATAAAGGAGAACAAACGAGAGAGAAAGGAGGACACGGTTCATGTTCGTATTCTTCTTCGTCAGTTCGTCTTCTTAGTCAGTCCGTTCGCAGCGGTGGTCAACGTTGTTCTTTCGTCGGGGGTGTTCGTTCGTTCGTTCGTTCATTCGGTGGTCGGCGTGAGGGAGAGTGGTGTGAGGGTTGTGTCGAGGGTATGAAGGAGAGAGAGAGGGCGTGAGGGAGGAGAGAGAAAGGAGGTGGTGGGGAATGGGTTGGGTTTCTCTGGTGGAGGTGAAAGAATGGTTGTGGGTTGTGGGGAAAGATTAATAGTTGAATTGTTTTAGATTAGAGTATGTAATCAATGTTTATTTTATAAATAAGGATATTTAAGTATTTTCACCCTCCTAAACTTACTAAATAAGGAAAGAAAAAAAGTGTTGCAAATTTCTTGGAACATCCCAAAATGGAAAGTTTTGCAAATTTCTTGGAACATCCCAAAATGGAAAGGGTTGCAAATATTGCGAAACAGAGGAAGTATTAGTAATAATTGTTTTGAGAATTTTTTTTTTTATTCCATCTTACTATGTGATATTGATTTTTTCCGAATTGATCTGATTTCTGTTTGTAAGCTTTTGAAGTTGATAAAACCAAAATAAGCCTAAATTTTAGTTCATCTGTTTGTTTATACTACGGCCAACTTGCTGTTGCTTATAATAGCTACTAATAATCTTCTCAAGTACCAGTTAATGGTGTTGGACTCTTTTATAACAACAATTTTACCTGCAATGTGACACTTTTCCAGTACACCTTCTATACTTTAGTATAGCAATTGAGCTTTAATGCTGCTGTGGAAGCTATTTTGCCCTATAAAGCTGCATTAGTGTTATTAGCCTTACTAAAGTTCGAAACTTAAGAATTAGTGGCCTATTATTGCAGACACAACACAAGATTGAAATGGACAAGCGTGATGGCAAATTTGGGCCTCAGCCAATGGCAGTACCACCAGTTCAGCAGATGTCTCGAATTGATCAGCCATATCCTTCCACTGTTGGATATCCTCCCCCTCAACCCCAACCAGGATATGGTTATCCACCTCCATCTCAAGGCTACCCGCCTGCCGGTTCTGCTTATCCTCAACAAGGCTACCCACCAGTTGGCTCTGCTTATCCTCAACAAGGGTACACACCAGCTGGCTCTGCTTATCCTCCACCAGGCTACCCACCAGCTGGTTATCAGAAATGATCGCTACTTTGCTAAAAGAAGCGGTTTGCAAAATTGATTATTATTTTCAAGCTATGTGTATTTCTTGGTGATTTGGCTTGCATTGACAACTCTCAAATTAGTATTCTTGTAGCAGTGTCGCTGCTGCTGCTGTAGATTCTACCTCCAAAACTTGTCTAAGGTCTGATATGATGTGAATGTCCACCCTTCTTTCTGTTTCTCCATGGATTCCAGAATTTCTGAAACCCTGTGACTGAGAATGTTAGCTAAATATTGGTATAATTTTAAGGTTAAGCATCTAAATTTTCTTGTGCCTTTAGCTGCTTGTGTTGTGGCCGTCTTTTTATTGATCAAACCATCTTTTCTGAGCGCCGCTTGTGAGAGTACAGGGGAAGCTCAATGATAAAAGCTCCTACGTCTCCAGGACAAAGGTGGGGTGGGGGGGTTCGACTATCATCAGCGTCAAGCTGCCAATTATGGTGGCATATTTCGGGATAAAGACTCTCAGCTAAAGTCTAAATAATCAAGGTTTCCGTGTGTCCCATCCAATTAAATTTACGAGTAACAAAAAATAGTACATTTGTGACAATAACTACAGGGTTTCATGCCACCATAAAAGAAGCCATTTTAGTTGCAATAACAGTCGTAAATTAGTAATGTTTGCTGGAAAGCTAAAGGTTTTGTCATACTCGTACCCTATTGCAAAAATCATTGAGTTGAGGCAGTCATGAAGCTTTTTATACCTTTTAGTCTAAAGATGAATCTTTCAATGTCAGCATCACTTCTTCGAACCATCGTGTGTTCTTCATCGTTATATAATTGAAGTATTACTTTCGCACGACTTCTAGGAAGTAACTAACTAACAGATAAGGCGGTGGAACAATGATTGAAGCAAATTAATGGTACTTTTTAAATGACGCGTTTCAATGATCTGTTACTAGCAATTAACTAATTGTATCAGTTAAGATTTATCCAACTTCCTTAATTCATTGCAGTTATGTTAAGAGTGTTTTTTTTTTTTGAGGGGAAATAAAGTAGTGCATTAATCTAAGGACAATGTGTCCATCAAAACATACGGAGCCACTTCACGAGGACAGTGGTTCTCCCAGCATTGTTCAACACATGTTAAGAGTGTTAATGCCGGCCCAATGTTGACCTTCTAGCTTATCGTAGCTTTCGGCCGGTTAATTATTTATATTTGTTTATTTACATAACCAAAGTCAAGCTTTTATATATTTTTTGTTTGGTGTCACAAAAAGTCAAATTTGTAATGTCACAAAGAGGCGTAGAAGAATAACATGGTGAAGAGGTTGTGCTGTGGGTTGTGGCAACCTCTGATAGGATCCAGGTTGTACGGAAATGGAGATAAGTCTAATTATTCTAAATATAACATCATATGTACTTTGAAGGAGGACATAGAATTTTTTTTATTTTTTTTTTTGTGTGAAGATAAGACTGCATTGAAGTTTTTTACAATGTGCTCCATCCGTTTCTTTTTAGGGATCGTTTGGTTCAAATATGGAATGGAAAGGGAATGAATACAAATAGAGGAGAGAAATGGTAATAAAAACGGTTACCTTTATTGAGTGTTTGATTCAAGTCAAGGAATGGAAATGAAGGGTAACCATTAACTTCAAGTAATAGATTTTGTTACTTGAGTGTGAGGGAAGGTAACAAATTGGGAGAATCCATTACCATCAAGTAATGATAAGGGATTGATGAGGGGTTGAACCAAACAAGAAGAAAGAGAATCGGTAATTGATTCTGTTTCTTGAAACCCAAAAATAGTGAACCAAACAACCCCTTAATCTACACACTTTCCTTTTTAATCTACATATTGTTTCTTTTCTTATTTTTAATAACATATCACATCCACTTTCTCCTCCTTTTCCACCAATGTCATTCACTTTTTAATATTTTAACCCCACTCTTTTGCTTCTCTCTCACACTTTTCAGTTTCACTCTTTATCTTTTCAGTTTTTCTCTCATACTTTTGTCATTCCTTTTTGGGTCTCCCCCAAAGTGAAGTGAGTAAATTAAAATGAAACGGGGGAGTAAATTATAAAAAATGATAAACCCACCATCTATTAGGAAAAGTTTGTTAAACTCCGCAAAATATGTGATTAGAAGAAGTTTAATAATAAGAATGTGTACACTAAAATCTTCCGTGATACAAATATACAATATATTTTTGAAAGTGAAAGTATTGGGTCAGACCGTCTGACGTATTGTTTACTGTCAGACGGGCTGAGCCCAATACATCTTCTCTCTGCTTCACTTTTTAGGTCACATTCTCTCTCCTCTTTCTTCTTCTTCTCTGGATTTTCATATAATCCTTCAAATCTGAAACTTGAAAGTTCTCAGCTAGGTTTGGCCTGTGTGGTCTTTTTCTCTAGTAGAACATTTGCTGCTCGACGGGGCCTATTATGGAGGTTCTGTTATGAATTATGATGTTTAAGGTTTGAGTATATTGATGTCTGTTGAATGACTTCGAGTCCACACACGTACATACAAATTACACAGATGTACATACAAATTAATAGTTCGTTTCGTTTCAGATGTACATACAAAGAGGAGAGAGAATGTACATACAAATTAATAGTTCGTTTCGTTTCAGATGTACATACAAACAGTTCAATTCCTCAAAAACATAATTGCAATGAAACTGGAATATCTAGGGTCGCCATTAATTGTTTAACTTGAAGTTGAAGTGAACTGCAATAATTTCATAATCTAACAAAGAAGAAAAAAAATCAGCTAAGAGGAATGAAGAAGAAGGAGAAAGTGAGAGAAGCAAAGGTTAGTGTTTTGTTTTTCAGTTGGACTTTGTTTTGTTTCAGTTGGACTTTGTTTTCTTTCAGTTGGACTTTGTGTTTCTTTCAGTTGGACTTTGTTTTGTTTCAGTTGGACTTTGTTTTTTTTCAGTTGGACTACCTGAAAAAAAATGAAGACTACCTGGAAAAGAATGAAGACTACCTGAAAAAGAATGAAGACTACCTGAAAAAAAATGAAGACTACCTGAAAAAGAATAAAGACCAACTGAAATCCAAAGTAAGTCTAACTAAAGTACAAAAACCAACTGAAAAAAAGAAGACTAACTGAAAACAAAATGAAGACTACCTGAAAAAAATGAAGACTACCTGAAAAAAATTAAGACTACCTGAAAAAAAATTAAGACTAACTGAAAAAAAATTGGAACCACCTGAAAGTCGTCCGACCAAAGGTTAGTGTTTTGTTTTCTTTTAAGTTGGACTTTGTTTTCTTTCAGGTGGACTTTCTTTTCTTTCAGTTAGACTTTCTTTTCTTTCAGTTAGACTTTGTTTTCTTTCAGTTGGATTTTCTTTTCTTTCAGTTGGACTTTCTTTTCTTTCAGTTGGACTTTCTTTTCTTTCAGTTGGACCAACTGAAAGAAATAATGGGCCAACTGAAAGAAATAATGGACTAACTGAAACAAAATGAAGACTACCTGAAGAAAAATGTAGACTACCTGAAAAAAAATAAAGACCAACTGAAACCCAAGTCTAACTGAAGCACAAAAACCCACTGAAAAACAAAGAAGACTAACTGAAAACAAAATGAAGACTACCTGAAAAAAAATTGGAACAACCTAAAAAAAAATGAAGACTACCTGAAAAAAAATTGGAACCACCTGAAAATCGTCCGACCAAAATTATAATCGGACGAGTCCGACACAATACGTTCTTTTTTGAAATGTTTGGATGTAAGAATTGTAATAAGGTAAAATTTGATGTTTAGTTTCATTGGATTTGGTCTATATTTTTCTAATGTTCTTAAAGGTTGAAAAGTAAATGATATAATATGACATATATCATATCTTGTCATTTGTAAATACCTACGTATTACTATGACGAATCAAAAAGTCTCAAGAGAGAGTAATATAGATCAATATATATAAAATTATAGTTATTTGCAAACAATAAATTTGGAATTTGATTTTAGATTTCAAACTCCATAATCTAAGGCTATGTTCAATTCACCTTATTTTTGCTTATTTCAGATCTAATCAGATCAGATCAGATCAGAAAAAATAAGTTCAGATCATATCAGTTCAGATCATGCTTATATTTAAAAATCATTATATCTTTCATTACATATTAGTAAAAATTATAATAATTGAATATTAATAAAGTACTCATTGAGACGAATCAAACAAGATCCCACATGACTATATTTTTTTCTGAAAAATCTAAAAGATAAGATCTTGTAATCAGAAAAAATAAGTTCAGATCAGATCAGATAAGTTCAGATCAGAAAATTTCAGGTGAACTAAACATAGCCTAAGTCAAGAAATCTTGGTATCCAAATAATACCTTTAATCTTCTAGAACTCCTTAGACCTTTAAAAAAATATTTCCTATGTCCAAGTCTTCGCGACTTATCAATCATGATTATGCTATTATATTTGTGTTTCTAGAAGCAATTTAGACATTTAGTTGAAGCCTCCGAATTCTATGGACATTTTATTTCAAATCTTAAGTGAGCAGCTAAATACCGCCTTGAAATTTCCAACTATCTCCTTACTTTACACAAAAATACCTTCACCTCATTCTCTTCTCACACTCCACTCTTTAATCATTTTTTTCTGGCAAACCAAGGGAACATCTTATGTCTCAGCCATGGCTTGAAACTAAATGTCTAAGTTGTTTACATTGCATAGGGACATGTGTATTTGGTTCCTTGTTTATTGTCATAAGTAATAATGAGAAAGAAAAGGCAAAAAAATAGCAAGTATAGAATTAGGTACAAAACCTAAAAGCTAAAGTATAGAATAACAACAATGTATAAGCTTATGCTCGGTTATAGAATTTTTAAATTTGATGATGAATCAGTGGATATTCTATAGATAAGTATAGTATGTCATTGATCAGAATAGACTTAAATCATCATTCTATTGGAATTCACATGTCTATCATATATTAGTGATAAATGGCATAATGTGGGGATTATTATTGGTACACCGTCGATAAATATTTAGATGAGTTTATATAAGCTCTCCCATATTTACAGCTTATAAAAAATAAGTAGTAAATTTGGATTCGGGCGTTGCCTTGGGTTAGTATTATTTTCCAAATATGATATCCATTTTTTTCCATTATCATTACACTATATTAAGGAAAACTCAACATTTAAAAGGTACAAATATGATAACGTGGACACTTAAAACATGATTAAAAGTTGGTTCACATGATAATTGTGTCATGTATAATAGCAAGAGGCCATGGGTTCAAATCTTGTTGCAAAGTAATTTTAGTTTTGTTAATTGACATGACTTATGTACACATTGGACAATTCTAGTGGAGTAACAGAGGTGTCACGTGGCGTGTATACATTGTCACGCACGCCTTTTAATATATTTGTATAGATTTAAACTTATTATATTCATATCTAAATTAGATAAGTTGAGCAAAATATTAACTAACACTAGTGTTTTTCTTTTTGACATCGGAAAATCTGTATTAAGTAAAACTCGAAATACATTATAGAGAACAAACTAAAACTATATAACTAAGTTGTCATGAACAATATTAGCCACTAAAATATGGTGGAAAGGGCAAAACATTTGTTCCGCTAAGGGTAGCAATGTCCTCAGTAAAACAGGATGGACTTCTCTTGAAGCCAACACGCACCCTGCAAAACCAAGTGTTACAAAAAGAAGGACTTCACACTTTACATCATCATGTTGTCGTTTGATTCTGGTGGGGAAACGAGAGGAGGTTGTCGTTTTTCTGGAGGAATGAATAGTGGCCTATAAAGTAGACTTTTTTGGAGAGCATAAAGAGGCACTTGAAGGTACAAATGAAGAGGCACAAGACGACGTTTAAGAATCCATATTTATAGCCAGATCTTCCAGGGTCAAATCTGGAGCTTGTTCACACTTATTATGCCCTTCAACTAGGGAATGTCTTGTCTCCACTGGAGTATATATAGTAATGTTTAGTCGTACAACAATCCATCTTTTGTGATGGAGTGAGAGTTCTTATGCTAATCATATGCTTCTAAAGAGCAATAGTAATTTCAAGTTCTTCCGCTGAAATCACCCCGTACATTGAGGGGGTGATATACAAATCGGTATCCTATCGTTTTTGATCTAAAAACAGAAAATTTGATCCCGTAAATTTTGATTTTTGCAGGTACAAATTAAAAACTCTAACTCATTTCACAGCTAAAAAAATTAGGCTAGCCCACATAAAAAGTTAAAAAGTAAAAAACCCTAACTCGCTACCGTTAATGTTGAACAATTGGTTATGGAGTTGTAATATTGTTGATTTGGAACAACTGTTGGGTTGGGTTGATTTTGGACAATATCTAGCATATGGTTATGTAATGGCTTAATGTTAAGTTGTTGCCTATTGTTGCTTTGTAACATAATTTTTTTTTAGAAAAAACATGAAAAAAAAATTAAACAGGTTGACCTGAAGGTTGATCCATTTATCATAATGTTGGATTGGGTTATAATTCCCAACCCGTTTAAGTTAATAGGTCAGATTGGGTCAAGAATTTCTCAACCCGCTAACAGGCCAACCCAAACTTATCTTGACCTAACCCGACCCATTGTCAGCCCTAATCCTCTCGCATTACTTGAATAGTAGTATCAACAAAACTTGAAGACCATCTCAACAATGACGTCACTTCATTAAATTTTTATTGAAATTCTCCATTGTTTGGGTGAATTTTAAGAGCTTGGGTAAGATAATTAAAAGCTAAATTTTGTTTGTGGAATTTCAATGTTGCAACTGCTCTCGTAATATAAGCTTTTTGCATTATAGGCTCGTTTGGTTCACCTGAGAAGTAAGTTCCCATGATAATTTACATTTCATGGGAAATTCTTTCCCTTGTTAATTTCCTAGGAATTAGACAAAATTGTTTGGTTGACATCATAGGAAATTGCATTTCCTAGGAAATTACTCACCAAGGGGGGGCTTGGTGAGTGATTTCCCCCCTTGGTGAGTAATTTCCCATGTTTCATGGGAAATTCTATTTCCCTTGGAATTTGTATTTCCTATGCTTCTCCCATTTTCCTCCAACCAAACACAACACCCATAATGTATTTCCTAGGAATTTGTATTTTCAAGGGAAATAACTTCCAACCAAACAACACCATAGTATCATAATTTAAAACCATAGAGCACAACTCACCTACTTTATGAAAATCTCTTTCTTGATAAAACATGTAGCCAAGTTCAAGTTGATACAGATAGCTAAGCTTAAAAACATATTTGTCCTCCTCATCATTAATTTGGGTAAAAAACAAGATTTTAATGGCTTGTAAATACATATAACTATTTTTTTAATATAAAATATTTTTTTAATAATTTTTTTTTTTAATATAAAATATTAATCGAGTTGTTCACGAGCTTTTCGAACCGATTGCTTAGCTCAGGTTGGCTTGTTTAAGTCTCCAACCGAGTCACAACGAGTTGAGATTTAACTGAGTTTTGATTGAGTCAGCCTGAACCGTTCACGAACTTATCAGGTTCATTATTACTCCTAATCTATACCACTTTTAAAAAGTAAGTACTACCAATTTAGAAACAGGACAAACAATCACAGACATTGTGAGTGGGAATAGTAGCTTTAAAGATATTTGTCCACATAAAGATCCAAGTCTACTCACAAAAAGATAAATGTACTACACAACAGCCACCATTAGTGACCACTCACTTAATTCTCCTAATTCAGCCTATATAAGATGATTTCCAATATGTATAAGAAAAGTCTCTCTGATGATGCAATTCATCCAAATGAAAAAACCAAACCTCAACAATACGCCAATAAGGATGCTGTCAAATCTTATAAAATTATAAACATTTAGTACCTCATTTTGCTTCGTTATTAACTTATCATATATACGTCATTCTAATTCTTACCCAATGCACCAAAAACACATTGTCATTTTACTTTGGTCTTTACAAGTGGCCTAGTGGCCAAACATGACACAATAATTAAAGCCAAAGAAAAAGAAAAAGGCAAACTTGTCCCCCACCATATTTTATTATTTACCCATTTTACCAGAAACAAAAATGCTATCAAATTCTTTAAATTTTACCAAGATAAACAAAAATTGCGTATAAGACGCAACAGATTTTAACAATTAATTGAACTCTGATAATATCAATCGACAAGCAATTTTGTACAATCTTGACAAAAATTATCATCAAATTGTAAAAAAAGGGTAAACGTGTACAAAAAGCAACAGATTTAAAACATTAATTATTAGACACTAATAATATCAATCGACATGTAATTTTTATAACGATTACCTTCTGAAATAGATAAAGTATTTAACGTGATTAAGATTTGAGAGTTAAGACTGCACATATCAAAATCAATTAGTAATAACTAAAGTTCCATGTAAGAACATGGATTTTAATTTTGTCTTCCTTTCCATTTCCATTTTCATTGTAGTAAGTATTAAGGAGTAATATGTACATCTCATACGACTCGATCAACTGGAGTCAGTAATTTATACCTTAACTAACTTAGCTCGAAAAGATCTCGGATTCAAGACCTAATTTTTAAGTTCAAAAACTACCTAAAAATTCCGACCTAATAAGTTAGCCAATAGAAAGAAAAACTGCTATTTACTTTTTTTTTTTCTTCTTCTTGTTGAAAACTATAAGAAATTAGTTATAGGAGAATATTCAGAATAAAAATCAGGTATCCCAGAAGCAGCCCAAAGCTTCTCATTGAAATCTTCCTGCAACTCATGCGGCACCAGCGGCTTCCTACACAACGGGCACGTCTTTCGATCGTGGTCGATCCATCGGTCCACGCAGCATCGGTGGAACATGTGGCGGCAGTTTCTCATCCTCCGCACCTCGTCGTCGCTCTCGTACTCGTGCAGGCACACCGCGCAGCTCTCCGACGGGCCGGGCTCGTCGGGCCCGGCGGCGATTGCCTCGGCGTAGGTGACGGCGGGGAGCATCTCCCGGATGAGGGCTGCTGCGGAGGATTCCGAGAGGGCCGGGCCGGGCTCGGGATGGTCGGGCTCAAAGGGGGAGGCGGGCTCGATTAAGGAGGCGAGGCCGAGGAGGCGGAGGAGGGAGAGGACGGACTTGCGGAGGAAGCCGAGGAGAGAAAGAGCGGTCAGGAATAGTTTGGGGAGGAGCACCTCCGTGTATCCTGCTGGAAACCCCATTTCTGAGATTTTGGAGGAATTGTTTTGGTTGTGTTGTGGATGGGGTGTGTGTGTTTTTTTTTCTTTTCCGAGGGGGATAGAGATTAGAGAGATAGGAGTAGAATGTAATGGGAGGATGAGGTGGGTATTGGGATTTATATTTATAGAGAGATGGTGATGGGAATCATGGGATAGTGGGATAAGAGAGTGTATTTTTAGATAAAGTATAAACTTAAATTGTGAGAAGGGGGACACTGTATAGTGGACCATCGTGTTACTTGTATATGCTACTTCTGTTAGAGAGTCGGCATCCATTAATACTAATTACTAGTAGTGAATTAATAAAGTACTAGTACAAAGCATAATTTCTTGATTTAGTGGTAAGATGTGTGTCTTATGATTTTAAAGTTATGGGATTAAATCTATTACAAGCGTTTTTAGGAGGTAGGATTATCGGTCTTGCCGGTATAGCTTGATCGAGTTAACTTGTTAGAAATTTTGATCAATTTACAACTTATTTGAAAGAAGAAACTTGAAAAAAGAAGAAAGAAATTGAAAGAAAACATTTTATGTTTTCAATCTTTGGTTAAAAGACATTTTAAGTGATCGTAAATATAAGGAAAGGAAAGAAAAGCTTATTTACAGAATTTTTATTTTTGTTTCCTCTCAAAATCCTCCAATTTTGAGAGGAAACAAAACTTAAACCAAAATATGGAAAAGTTTTTTCCTTTCTTTTCTCTTTCGTTTTTTTCTCTTTCTTTTCTTTCATTTACTAAAAACGAATCAAAGAGACGGTTAAAAAGACAATTCTCTTTACCAGTCTTTGAAAAAAAAAATCAGTAATTAAATAAGAAAAATGGATTTCGAGTAGAGTAGTAAATTACTTTTACAAATTGTCTAGCAAAATTTTGTTTTGTTGTCAAAAGTCTGGTAGCATGAATTCATTTCTCAATTATGGGTGGGCCCATTAGACATGTAAGTTGTAACATCCGCCTAATTGTTATATGGTATAGCGCATGTGTGTGATAAATTTTTTCATTTAGTAAACATGTTAATTTAGTTGAAAAGTGAAAAGTTCTAGCAAAATTCAAGAAACAAAAATTTACTAGTAAAAGGTAAAAAGTTGGTTAAAAATTGAAAGGTATCTAAATATCATAAAGTCAAAAGTCAAATAACTTAATAATTACTCCCTCAATTTTCTAATTGCTATAATTTTTTAAATAATTATTTCTTTGTAATTGTTACGTTGTGTAAACATTCTGTATTGGGGGTATTTGGTGCATCATAAAATAATATTATTATATTTATTTTGTCTTTTTCCACCTGGAGGTGTTACTTTTTCACTTTTACATTCCAAAGACCTTACTTGTCAAAAAAAAAAAAAAAAGACCTTAAAAGTGACATAACTTAAATTGTTGTGCATAACATAAATGTATTAATTAAAAAAACGAAGGGAGTAGATAACAATAGATAAGGAAAATACTAGATGGAACACCTATTCATATCTCATACTACCAAATACCAATGAATATTGAAGAGATGGGGGTATGTATAACATATGTAGGACTAAGCATTTGTAGCAAATAAACTTATTTTTACTTATTCAACGTTGACAAATATTTGTGTCTTTCCTCTCCTTTTTCTAACAAAGATCCTGTCTTTCTCAACTTTTTTTCACTTTTTTGAACTTAATAGTGTTTATCTAAACTTATTAGACTCAGTTTTGTGAGTGTATCAAACTTAAATTTATTTTTTTTAATAAAGACTTAAAATAAGTTAAACACGGACGATCCGAACCTAATTTAAAAGATTTGACAAATATAAGGAAAAGGTAGAAACCCTTGCCCTTTGCCACTTTGAGACTTTTAATCATTTGAAGCAACACAACTTGGAGTTTGAACATTGTAGAATTAAGAAAGGATAATAACTCGAACAACATGTACTTTTATTAATCATCCAAACATAGTATATAAGCAAAATTGTAGATAATTTTTTTTTGAAAGGAAATCAGATTAGCATACCTAAGAACATCACCAAAAGGACCATTATTGAGAAATTGCTTTCCTTATACTAAATCGCTTCAAAATAAAAATATTTTAAAAGTTTTTTGAGACATTCATTACAAAAAACCACCTCAAAAATACAAATATTAAAACTATAGAAGTGTTTTCAAAATCGCTTCAAAATAAAAATATTCTGAAGTTTTTTTATTTAACGAGACTTGATTAATTTCACGGTTTTCACCATATATATGTTGTATATAAAACGGTTACATTGGATACTTTCACATTCATAGTGTTTTCTTAAATACATAGGAGAGACTTAAATTTACAATCATTAAGAAAAGGAATTTCGTTAATTAATTCATACGGATTACTCCCTCCGTCCCATAATATAGTGCCTACTTCATCTTTGATGGGTGAAACTTTAAAATCTTTGACCGAATATTCTCATTTGTATATATAAAAAAGCATATTCATGTGGGATCTTGTTAGATTCGTCTCAATGTGTAGTTTCATAATATCAACTTTTTATATTTTTTATTGATACGGAATTGAAGAAATTAAAGGTCAAAGTTACATCTTAAAGATCGTGTAAAAAAGAAACAAGCACTATATTATGGGACGGAGGGAGTACTATTTCCCCACGGCATCCAACTTTTGCGTCAAATTTATGATGATTGACGAATGGTGAAGCAACGAACTGTTGCAAAGCAAAGAAAAATAAGCCAAGGCATATGTAACACAAATCTTATAAAGTGGAGCACATAATAAAAATCAAGCCATACAAAGATACAATATGTAGAAATTTTATTTATATTAGTTGGGGTCGGGGACACTATTCTTGGTGCCTTATGGAAAAATTGTCACTGTTTTCTCTTGATGGGCCCTTGCACTACCATTACCCCTTCAGGTGAGGTGGCCCTTTACTTTGCTTTTGTTGTTTTCTTACTCTCAAAGTCTCAACCTTTTTCCAAGCACTCCACCAAAACATTCCAACCATACCAACATTTTTACTAAACAATCAAGTAAGTTAATTATTTTTCTCAATATATAAAGAATCTAAGTATATTTTCTAAGATCACATCCACCTCACAAGTTTCTTTTTGTTTTTTTTTTAAAAAGTAATAAATAGAGAACCCGTAAGTGAAGAATGAAAAATGCTTCCTCCGTTTCTTAAAGATCTTCCCACTTACTGTTCCTACAGATACCAAGGAAAATCAAGTTGTGTGGGGCATGATGTGAGTAAGTAGGAGAGAGAAAGGGGTTAAGATAAATAAACAAATAAAAAGGGGTTAAAGTAGGAGAGAGAAAGGGAGTAAAATTGAATTAATAATGTAATGGTGGACCATATGATAGTGACATGAGAGGGTAAATAAGAAAATTTGTTTTGCCAAATAAGGAATAAAGCAAAAGAGGGAAGATCTTTTGGAAACACCCTTAAACGGAAAGAGGGAAGATCTTTAGGAAACGGAGGGAGTATCCGCTAACGGAGTAAGCACAGAAGAAGAAGATACCCCGAATACCCTGTTTTCCGAAATTGAATGCACCGCTTTTATAAATAAAGATAAAAATTTAATATAGGATTCATATTAAGTGAGTTTTTTAAAGTGTCCACTATTTATATATCAGGAGTAAAAAAGTTCTCTAATAGAGCAAATCTTTTGTAATAATTTTGTTTACTAAATTAGTTTTTAGTCCTTAGAGTCAATAGACTTTATGTTGTCTTTTCTTTTCCTTTCTTTCCTTTAATTTTCTCTTTTACTTTTACTTATTCATTGGTCTAACTTTCTAGAGTTACTTTGGAGATATTTCAACACTATAGAAATATTTTGAAAATTTTCAATTATACGAGATTATTAAAAACTCATTCTACGATTAGAGTTATCTAGCTTGTAGTATAATTTATCTATGATCAAAATCAATATTTTGTGAACCTATCTATGTTCATCAAAGTTTATTGCTTTTAGTAATTGAAATTATAACGCATTCTCAATAAGATAACGAATGCATCAAACGTTTTCTTTAGACTTATACTTTAAACAAACATTTCATTCTATTGAATATATCCACATGAATTTACAATTGTTAAAAAACTCTTTCTTCCACCATAGTAAAATAACTTTTGAATATTAAAGGATTTCATTTAGTCAAAAGGGAAAAAAAGAGTAAGAACGTGAAACAGTATAATCTACCTTTTTATTACAAAATGATAGTCAAAAAGAATATATACATAGAAGGGCTATTATAGAAGAATAGAAAAGCAATTCACTTTGAATGTCAAGGTGGATTTCATTCAAATTGGATTTTCATAACCTTCTTTGTTAGATTTGGTAAGTGAAGACTCAAAGGCGGATGCGTGCGACGATAATTTTGGACGATAATTTTGTTTAATTTTGTGGGTCTTTTTAGGTTTTCATTTCGATTCAGGTGGTAATGTTCAAAACGTTCATGGGATTGGGATTGATATTGGAGTTTATTTGGTTGACCAATTAAACGGGGGACCTCAAATTTGAAGATAATTCCTTACATTTTATGTTTCTAATTTCGTCCCAAAAATGTAATTGTCAGCTAAATTTCTCAAAGATCTGGTTACATTTTGTTTAAACTTTTATTTGTGAAGATGGTTTTTCTTAAGAAATTTGTGGCTAAACTTCTTGAATATATCATCCACTTTCCCTTTTTCTTTTTCTTTGTTTTTTTCAAGACTTCTTCTACTCATTCTTCTGGGTTTTTAATTATTCATAGTTCTTCTACTCCTTTTTTAGGTTAAAGTATTCATAAAAATTTCAGTAAAAACAATCATTTTCATCGGTTTTCAATATCACTATTTGTTTTGGAAAATTAGTGTAATTTCATTTTTAGTTTGATTTTTGTGTCATTGTTATTTTATCGAAAATCGATTTATATTTTATAATGTCGTTTTCGTTAGAAATATGTACTGATTTTTTTAAATAATTATTCCAAAATTTATACCATACAATACAAACTTAAATTATTCATGTAATTCGAATATAAGGGTTGTTAGTTTTTTTTCAACTAATTTGAATAACTTGCAAGATTAAAAAGAATTATGTACCTTTTTTAGAAGTTCGCAAATCGCCAATTGGTAAATGTGAATCTCCATATGTTTTTCTTAATTTGTAATTTGTATTAACATTGTAGTGTATTGGTAATATTTTTGAGTACGTATGTAATTGTAAATGGTTCTTGAGAATGGAGTATGTAATTGTAAATGGTTCTTGGAAACGGAGTATGTAATTGCTAATGGGTTATATTTTGTAATTGAATTTTCTTATATTTATAAAGTTCTCATTTGAGTGATTTGTATAACATAAATTATGCAAATATATTGATTTCAGTTAACTTGTGATTGATTGTTATAATTGTATTTTGGACAGTTTTTTGATGTCTCATTTTGATTGAAATTGGTTTTGTAACTTATAAAAGGAAGAGGTAAAACTGTCTCTTCAAATGGGGACACCGTACCATAGCTCCCCCCTTTTCTTATATAATAGAGATTAATATGTAGATCAAGTTGCAAAAGTAAGAGAAAATTATCTACAATTCTAAATAATGTTAATAAAGATTATCTTAAGTACATTTGTGGCTAGCCTTTGAGTTTTTCCCATGAAAATATTCTACAAAAGGAAAAAATCTAAACTATGGGGTGTATAGGTACTAAATATGTATTGCCTTTATCCATATCTAATTTGTATTGACTTTCCATTCTATAAAAAGAAAAAATTCTAAACAATGTTAATATGTATTGATTTTTATGCTTGCAAATGCATAACTTTAGCCACTAATATTTTAATTGATCGAAAAGTAAAAGTTTGTTTCTCTATCGTCCCACCATCCTCCATTTGTGACATTCTAAACCTCAAAATTTTCTCTCTCTCCTCCCACCATCCTCCATTATTATTTTTCTTGAATTTTCGAGTAGTTTGTTAAATTAACAAAATAACAAAAGATTTAGTTTGTTAAAGTCATTCAAAAATCATCTTCCCTCGTAGCTCTCTTTTCTCCTCCATCTGATTCCATTTTCGCTGACCACTGAGCTGGCCGGAGATTCTTACTATTCCGTGTCGTTGCTCCCTTGGCGTTGTTGCTCTCTCCTCTTCTCTCGCATCTGCTGCATCGATCTACCGCTGAAGTTGTGCGTGCTACTCTGTTCTCCTTCCTCTATTTGCGTGTGTCTACCGTCGGTGTTGCTGCTGCATTCTAATCTCCCTTTCCCCCGTTGATTCGTTGGTGGTGGTCGTGTTGGTGGTTCACGAAGTACATCGAATCATCAACAAATCGATGGACGAAGAATCGATGGACGAAGGAAGATGAAGATTGGGAGGAGGGAGAAAGGCATGAAGGTGGGAGGAGAGAGAATACTTGGAGGTTCATCAACGGATCGGAGGATGGTGGGAGGAAAGAGAAAAAATTGAAGAGAGAGAGAGAGATAGAAAAAGTTAACAGCGTTAGGGTTTCATCAAGTGTAAGGGTATTTTGAGCACAAACACAAACCTCAAGGGTATATGAGGAATTCCCCAAATGTGAGGGCTAAGTTGAAAACTACGCCAAACCTTAGGGGTACTTGAGGCTTTTTCCCTAAAAATAACTATCCTATTAAGTCAATCTTGAGACGTCCAGAATTGACCGAAAGGATGAGCAAGTGAGCCATTACTCTTAGTAGTTATGACATCACATATCAGCCACGAACGACGATAAAATCACAGGCCTTACCAGATTTTGTGGCTGACTTCAACCCACGACTAGAAGTGTCAGCACAAAGTGAGGTAAGTATGTTAGATCTTTAACGCAATACTAAATGGGTGTTATATGTAGATGGATCCTTGAATTTTCGAGGAGTCGGACTAGGTATACAGCTCAAGTCTCCACAAGGGGACACTATATCCCAAGCTATTAGGTGTGATTTCAAGGCTACAAACAACGAAGTGGAATATGAAGCATTATTAGTTGGTCTGACAGTGGCTCAAGATCTGAAAGCCACCGAAGTCGAAACATACAATGACTCATTGTTTATAGTCAACCAAATCAAAGGAGAATTCGCCGCTAAGGACTCCAAAACGACGACGTATCTTGAAGCAATCCAATCAAAGGTAAAAACTTTTACAAGTGTTAACATTCATCCGATCCCCAGGGATCAAAATACGTAGGAGACGCATTGGCCAATATTGGCTCGGCTATGAGTAAGTCAGGATTCAAGAACATACCTATAATACACTTAGCAGTGCCGACGATTGATCGTCCAATGAGCGACGTCGACGTCAACAAAATCACGACAACGCCGTCCGATCCACCAGTTGGAAGACACGAATCATGTTATATCTCGAGGACGGACGATATAGTCCCCGATGACAAACTGTAATCTAGAAAGGTGCGCTTTAAATCTTTGATGGATATTCTGATTGACGACGTAACCTTTCGAAAGTCCATTACAGGGGCCTTACATATGTTGCCTTGACGACGACGAGTGTAAACAAGTACTCCAAGAGATACACGACGGAAGTTGCGACAACCATTTTGGGGGACTTAGTATATGGAACAAAACCTTGAGAATGGGATGTTATTGGCTAACGTTGCGACATGTCGCCAATGATTACGTCTAGAAGTGTGACGATTGTCAGCAACATACTGCCATGTCTCACAAACTAGCAGAGAAATTACATCCAACCATACCCCCATGGCCCATGAGGTGGGGGATGGACATCGTCGACAAATTGCTTGCAGCGGTGGGGCAAAAAGTGTTCATGTTGGCATTAACAAACTATTTCTCTAAATGGATTGAATTTGATTCGTTCGTCCAGGTACGTGACAAAGAAGTCATTTTTTTTATATGGCGAAATATAATCTGCAGGTTTGGTGTCCCGACTCCCGATAGAGATAGTTTACGGCAACGAGTCTCAATTACATAGTAACAATAATAATAATATGAAATTCCTAAGACCAAAAAAAAAAAATCGAAGAAAAGTGTGCCTAGAACAGTAGCACTTGATGGAGTAGTTCGGATCCATTAGGCTTTTTCTAGATAGTACCTAACCTTATGGAGTATTTGGTGACATCCATTTTGGGGGACAAAGCTTGTTAAATTAAATGATTAATGTGCTAAACAATGTTTAAATTTTAAACAATAATGATAAAAGAACACTAGGGAAACGAACAGAAGTAAGCTGGAAGTTTGGTACTACTACTCTATATAACCGTAATTTTCTATTGAGATTAGATTACAATTAACGAGGAACTAAAGCATAGTTATGTAGTTTTGGTTCACTTCATTTGAGTTTTCAGTATTTAAAAGTAAAGTGCTAAAGCCTAAAGGCAATGCAAAGCTACACAAGGGGAAAGAATCTACCTGACAAAGTACCTTAGGACCTGGGAATTGGGATGTGCTAGTTCCTAAAGATTTGAATTCGCACAATATATTGGTATTGATACTTAATCAAAATGTGTTTGTTTAATAATCGAAGTCTTTGGATCTGTTCTCCCCAATTTATTTTCAGTTCAGTTCAATTCAATTCAGTTTAGTTCAGTTCAGTTCGGTTAAGCTCTGGATAATATTTTTACTCTCACATATTACTATTCATTTCAGTTCAGTTCAGTTTGATTAAGTTCAATTTTTGAGTAAATTGGTATAACCCATACTCATTACTTCTTCTGTTTTAAAATAAGTGAAGCACTTTTCTATTTTATGTAAAAGTTTTGTTAGAAAAGTATTAAACTTATTTCAAAACGGAGGAAATATTTAACATAAACTTTATATCTAAGAAGTAATTATTTATAAAGTATGTTCACTTCACCTTAATTTATATGGACTTTTCTATTTTTGTTAACTTTCATTATTTTTCTGAACTTTTCTATTTTTGTAACTTATCTTATTTTTTTCTCAGCTTATTATAACTTATTGTAAACAATTTTTTCTTGAACGTTTCTTAAATTTCCTCAATTTTTCTTATTTTTTATAAAAAATAACAAAAATAAGATGGAGAGAACAGACTCTTGAATCATAATACTACTAAATCTTAACAATGATTGATGTTGTCTTATAATAAATTATTATTAGATTTTCCCCATATAAAAGGTAAACCATCTATATGATCCTCTCCTCTCCTAATTGGTGCAAGAGCACGATATGCTAGTAGGTAGGAGGAATTTTAGAAGCATTGATTCCATGGGCCGTGTCTTGTTAACTCCACTAACGGCTACTTTGCATTTTGCCCTTAACATACATAAATGATTAGCATTCCCACCACCTTAATCAAAATAGGATAATGCTTGTTATTGTTTTTTTTAGAGGCCAGGGGAGTTTGTTAATGGTTAATGTGGAGATTATATTTATGTTGGATCGTATATTCGTATCTATTAAAGCTATGCATATTTTGGAGAAGATCATGGAATAAATGCAGTGTTGTAGGCTATTTTTGTGTGATTTAGGGTGCGTTCTCTTCAATTTATTGGCCTAAACTTATTGGACCTTATCTGAATATAATCAGTTAATAGTAATATGAATAATAAATTAATAGACAATAATACAAATATTTAATAAAATAATAGACACTAATACAAGTATAATACTATATAATCATTGTGGTACTTTAATTAAAATTTTAATAATAACATAATGGACAATAATACAAATGTTTATTGAACATTGATATTTGGACCTTATTGGAACTTATTGGACCTTATTGCATCTGATTGAAACTTATTGCACCTGATTGAAATTTATTGCACCTGATTGGAATTTATTGGACCTTATTAGACCTGATTGGAAGTTATTGTCCTTATTGGACCTTATGCAACTTATCTGAACTTATCTGAAGTTCTATGAACTTATTGGACCTGAAACTTAATTTTTTAAGTTGAGGAGAACGCACCTTAGTTATGGTATATACTCCAATTGTCACAAAGAATGGAGGAATATTACTAGACAATCATTCTAATAATTATATCAGAAAAAACAAAGTTGATGTTAGATGTAGATAGAGATATATAGAGGATGTTCCCGTCAAAAATAAATATATAAATAGAGATTGTTTGTTTTGGCTTGAAAGCTGACATATTTTATCATTCAATATGGTTATTACTAGCCTTGATTTTCGGGCTTCTAAAATCAACGTTAAATTTATACATATACTCCCCGCGTGTCTTAAAAATTTTCCTGCTCACTATTCAAATGTTTAATACTTTGTAAGTTTGTATGTATATAGTAATTAATATATCAATATATGTATATAATATTATCATGGGAGATTTTGTTGGATTCTTGACACTTTTTATAATATTTCTTATTTAACAATAAGAGATACTAAAGGTCAAATCAGTGTATTGTAGACCGCACGCATAAATAGGGATGTGCAAGTCCAGGGTCAGACCGAAATCTAGACCATATCGAAATTTGATTTCCGGACTTATAACATCAACGTTAAATCTATACATATACTCCATGCGTGTCTTAAAAATCTTCCCGCTCACTATTCTGATGTTTAAAACTTTGTATGTATATAGTAATCAATATATGTATAGAATATTACCATGGGAGATTATGTTGGATTGTTGACAATTTTTATAATTTTTCTTATTTTACAATAAACGGTTTTTTCATCAGATCATATACCCCTCAAAAAATAATTTTTGCACCGTATACCGTCACAAGTTTCCAAATTCACATATACCCTTCACTTTTCAAAAGTACATCAAACTACCCTTAACGACCAACGGCGTTGACGTTCATTAGTCATTAACCCCTAATCACCATAATCCTAATTAATAAACTAACCTAAACCTAACCCTAATTAACTAACCTAAACCTAACCCTAACTCTAACCCTAACCCTAACCCTAATACTCGAATATCCTAACCCTAACCCTAACCACCCAATCACCACCCCTTACCCTTCCCCCCACTGCCCCACCACCCCCGAAACCCTCTCCCCTTCCCCGCCAGTCGCAGCCATCCCCTCCTCTTCCCCCAAAACCGTCGCGCAACCTCCTCCCCTCCCCCTGCTATCGCGTACCCCTGAAACCCTAGCTTGGTTCGATTTTTGGGCGTTTTAATGTTCTACTTTTTTGATTTTTTTTTAATTCCAGGGGAAGCGAGGGAAGGGGAGGGAAATTGCGAAGGAAGGGGAGGGGGGTTGCAGGGGCTGGGGCTACGGAGGCGGGGGTTGCAAGGGGTGGGGGAAAAGGGAGGGGGTTGTTAGGGGCGGGGGAGGGGTGAGGGGGGAAGGGGGGGGGCTGAGGGGGGGTGGGGGAAGAGGAGGGGGCAACTGGGGGTGCTGGGGGAAGGGGGTGCCGGTGGGGTGGGGGAATGGGTGTGGTGGGGGAGGGTGTTGGGTGCGTGGTAGGGGAAAGGGTGGAGGTGGGGGGCAGGTGGTAGCCTGGTAGGTGGGTGGCTAGGATTAAGGTTAGTGTTAGAATATTTAGGATTAGAGTTAGGTTTAATTTAGGTTAGTTAATTAGGATTAGAGGGGGGAAATTAGGGGTTAGTTACTAACGGTGTTATACTTCCGTTTGTTATAAGGGTAGGTTAATGTATTTTTAAAACGTTGAGAATATATGGTGAAATTGAAAACTCGAAAGGGTATACGGTGCAAAAAAAAATTGTCAGAGGTATATGGTGAAAAAACTGTACAATAAAAGATACTAAAGGTCAATTAAATGCATTGGGGACCGCACGCATAAATAGAGATGTGCGAAAAATCCCCTATGTTGGGTTTTAGTCCGGCCTAGTGGACTGGAAATTTTGCTTTTTTTTAGTTAATTTTTTTTATATGTTCACAAAAAAGTTTTAAAAGTAGGACATTAAAAAATTAAAAACCTACTATTTATTACCTCTATGATTACTGTTATTAATTTTTTTTTTACACTGGGTGAATAAACTAAAGGTATAAACTACAAGCTAAACTGAAAAGGACGTCATGGTTGCTAAACATCGTTTAGCAACTTTGTCAGTTTCTGCTACCATTTCCCTCCGGACCTTGATACCATACATCAAGTGAAATAGTGTGAAATTTTTTAAATTCTTTTTTTGGTCCACTTGAGATTGATATTTAAAGCTGACTCGCCTGCAAAGGAGACACTACTTGGTTAACAGAGTCTTTCAGGAATGAGACGTGTGTGTAATGATGCTGAATTGCCCATGTCAATTGAGAACGTGACATTAATAACAACCATTTTTCATTATGAACAATTGGTAAAAAGGTTATTTACAAACTATTTAAGGTTTTTTCAAATGTCATAAGTTCTCTTTTAAAAAAATATTTTTTCTTTGTCTCTCATTGAAACATATTTTATTCACATTTTTAAAGGGAGTGTTTATGTCTATTTAGACACTAAATGATATTACCTAGTCTAAAAATGACCATTTTAGTAAATTGTATATAACAAAAAATGGATACTAATACCACTTCCTCAGGTTTAATTTGATCATAAACACAAAATTACTATTAAGAATTACAATTAAGTTTACCATTAAAAATGTTCCTATATGTTTTTTTTTTTCTTATACACCTTCCATAATAATTGATATTTTAAAGTTTAAATCAAAAAAAGTCTACAGAGCATAGACACAGTTGGAAACCTAATTGTGGCCTATATAATAACAATTAAATATAAGACTTTTAAAAAATATTAACCACGAAATAATTAATAGCCAAAGGCATAATTTATTTTTTTTGGTGTTTGCACCCGGTTCACCATTCGGGCTACATCCGGATCGAGGCCAAGTTCGGGGTGGTTAGGTTCCATTCCTCTCCCAAGGGTGTTGCGAGGATTCGCCGATTCGAATACAGGTCTGTCCTACCAAAGCCAGTCCCCATCACCACTAGGCCAACACTTACTTGGTATAGCCAAAGACATAATCATAGTAATAGGATTCGTAATAATTACCCAACACAAGAAATACTACCTCCGTATTTTTTTAGTTGCAACATTTGGTTTGTGGCACTATTCATCAACCAACTTTGATGAACTATTTCACATTATTATATAAGAAAAAACATAGTCAAGTGGGGTCTTGTTAGATTCGTCTCAATGCAACAACTCCAAATATCAAATTTTTATAATTTTTACTTACACCCAATAAGAGATATTAATGTTCAAAGAATCGTCTCGGCAAATGTGAAAAAGCAAATGTTGCAAAAAAAAACAGAGGTAGTAAATGCATTGATGGAGATATAAAAACAAAGATGGGTCATAGACTCATAGGGATAATGGTGTGTGAAAATGCGAACCCTAGCCAACCGGCCGAAGTGAATGTGACTTGCATGACTTTGAAAGAGATTATCAATTAGTTAGAATTTAGATGGATCACTTATTCACTTCACTTCACTTCATTTCACTAGCTATAGTTCACTTGTAATATGCCAATTTACTTCAAGTACAGTGTAAAGTTGGGTCAATGAAAAGCAAGAGAGCCAATCAACCAAAGCCAAAGAGCTAGACAACAGCATCAATCAAGATTCAAAGAAGAAGCACACATCCATAATTTTGTAATATCATTTGCTAAGGAATAAATTAAAGGAAAGGAGTCAGAAAGTGACGAAAGATGCTTTACCCCACTAACTTAATTATATATCTTAACGTTTGCTCTTAAGGTTTGTCCTGTAACGACGAGACACTCTGACCCTCTTCCTTCTCCCCAATTATATAAGAGTGTAGTATGAAATAAAATTATGGTAACAGGATAACAAATCACAATTTAGGGCTTCCTTACCATAACTGCATGTTGGGATTATAGCTGGAAAAATCGGGGAAATTTCAAGCGCCCGATGGCATCGAGGTGGTGTCTCGTTGTCGCTGATCGAGCTCGGTTAGGCGGAGTTCGATGATCGGACGACCTCTGTAATGTTTTGGCATTTTTGTCTCGGTTTCGTCGGACGGGGCTCGCCCGACAGGCCAAAATTCAGGTTTTCCTGATTTTTTCATTATTTCCTTGGATCACTTTTGTAACCTCCTCTTAATTATGTGATTTAATGATATATGTGATTCTTGTAAGTTGTAATGATGATTTATTTTAATCCATAATTCCTCTTGATGATGAGAATTTGTATTATTCGTTGTCATGTGTTCAATTGGATTGATTATGATCATTGGATTTCTTGGAGTCCTTTGGTTTATTTGGGATGTTACTTCTTATTCTTTAATCTTATAAATATGATTCATTTTTCTGATTTTGTAGAACACATCTTTATTCTCTTTCTTCTTCTTTAATTTTCTTCCCGTCTTTAAGTTTTAGTGACTTTGTCTCACACCAAAAAGTGTAATTGTGTGTTGAGAGTTGTGTAAAACTTATGGAACGAATCGGTGATTACAATTGTGCACCCTGGTTGCACCGAATCTCGTTTTCAAGGTAGTGTTTTGTTTACCATGCATTGCACAACAAGTTTTTATAATATTTGTTTGTATCTTGTTTTTCATTCTAGCCGTAAAAACTTTTATACCTACCGGACCTCATGTTCATTCCTTGTTATTCAGTCTTGCACATAACCATAACGACCCAACATGCACGTATTTTGTTGTCTGAGATACGTATTATATAGATTAGAGGGTTGCTTAACTTATTATTTTGGGAGTTTGAATTAGACTTTGACAAGGGCGCCTTGATTATTCTGATTTTTTTTAATTTGTACCACCTTATGTATTTATCTTATTATTTATGACTAGATCAACATTAGCAAACTTAATTAGTAGGAAAGACAATATGAATTCAATAACCTTTGTGACTAGCTTAACTCTAAGTTATAAGATTTGTTTATAAGTAGCGGGAAATCGGTTGGTGTTATGACATATGCAACTAACGAAACAAATAATTAATGAATGATTGACACAAGAATTAACATGGTTTACTAACAATGTATTAGCTACGCCTACAGACATAGGAGAAACAATTTTACAAGGTTTAGGAGATAGTACAACTTTCATAATATGGAGGCGGAAGCTAATTATCGGGTTTATATAGTACCATAGAAATCAAGGTGAACAGATGGGTCAAAACCTAAAACAAAAACGGACTCGATATACTAAACATCATATACCTAAAACTTTGGGGCATTGCCCCTAGTCCTCACTAGGGCTTTTCACCCTTGGATCCCAACTTCCTGGCCCCCATGCTTGGTCAATCCTAACGTCAGATAATTAATTCAATGCATAGTTCAACATCTGAGATGCCCTTTGACAGAGCCCCCACTAGAGGCTCATTACAACCATATACCCTCATTTGCTTGGGTTGGGGATACGAATTGAACTTTAGACTTCGCTAGAGAAGATGTAAAAGGTCACCACTTGAGCCAACTCCAATTCCTTAGCTCAAGTTATAATTAAGACTTAGCTAGGCCAAATCATTGTATCGTATTTGTACGCAAGAGAAACCATTATAAAACGTTAAATAACTTTTTTTTTTTACGAATCAAGTTTGACTGAATTGGTTCGGGGTACTCCTTCCACCCTTGTAACAAGAATTCGATTATTTCCCTTTGTAAAGTGGGATCTCTAACCCATTCCCCCAACCCCTAAACTTGTGCAAAGGATATTTATATTACCTTAAAATAAAAAATAAAAACTTCCTTTTAGAATGACTTGTTGCATTAAGACATACTTTTTTTTGGTAGATAAGATGAAAGACAACCTCTTATAAGTTAACCTGACCCGACTTAGCGGGCTAGACAATTTCAGAATAAGTGTGATATTTAGCTTCCCCAGATTTGGCATTTCAAAAATTACCTATGTAGTGTCTATTTTAAAATTATTAAAAGAAAATTGTTTTATTCGAATTTTTTATATAAATGGTTGTAGCAATTAGCAAATTCATGAATTTTGTTTTGAACGAAAAAGTATACATTCAAATCTTAACTCTTCCAACAAAAAGAATATCAAGAATATCCGCCAAAAATTACTCCCTCTGTCTTTTTTTATTTGCTACAAGCACTTTTTCACAAAGACCAAGGAAAAGGGTGGGGACCACTGTACAGTGGGTGTGCAGTGGGTGATTTGAAGAAAATTAATGGTGGTTAATTAAGTTGTGAAAAAGCAGATTAGAAGGCAAAAAAAAGAGTTGGCCCACAGAATTTTAAAGGTAGGCGCCACTTTTATAGAAGGAGGGATTTTATTTCCCTCCAAAATTTTTATACAAGCAATGGAACTAAAATTATTCTGTTACAATTATACAACCAAAGGGAACTAAAATTTTCCCTCCAAAATTTAAAAGGTAGATTACATAACAGGTATTGAAATTTTCCCCAAAAATTCGAACTTAAGGGGAATTAAATTTTCCCCCAAAAAACATGAAAAAAATCCTATGAAACTGTGGACTATATATACACAACCACTTTTACACTTGCATTTATTATTTTCACCACTTCCATCAACATAACCAAAGAGGCCAACCAGCAGCCAGCCACCACCACCATCAAAGACACCAACCAGCAGCCTAAACCACCATAAAAAGCACCGACCAGTAGCCATTTCCTTGGGGGGGGGTTTGGAGATTAACTCTCAGAGCAAAATCATCATAGAGTTTTATACAAGCCATTTCTGATTTCATAGCTTCACTTGAGGAAAGTGTGGAAGCTTTCTCAGCTTGAACATGTCTGGCATCCATAGCTTAGCTATGGCCCCCCTAGACAGTTCTACTGATAACACTTCAACACCATCCCCATCAGCTCTTAATTCACCACCAACTTACCCAAGTTTTGATCTGAATGACCCACTGCCAGAACCAGAACCAGAACCAGTACCACAACCATTACCAGAATTACAAGTTCAACCACAACAAGAGGCCTTTGATCTTAACAGAGCACCAGCAGCATCAAGTGAAGAAGAAGAAAATTACTTCTCAGCAATGGAACATGGGAATGATGAAGAAGAGTTTGTGGCTGAATGGTTAGATGATGATTCAGATGTACACGTCTCAGAATATAATTGGACAGATAGTGAATCAGAGGAAGAACATGAAGAACATGAAGAACAGCAACAGCCAGAAATAGTGGTCAACAGCACACATTTTTTGCACAACAACTCAAGATGTCATGTTGCAAACAGGCTACAACAAGTAGCTTACACAAAATTTAATGGCAGATTCACTATACCTCAAGGGGCTATCAAAAAAATTGCCATTGAATTGAATACTTCAAGGTGGACAATTGGAAGAATATGAAAGAATGTAAGACAACAACTTCACTTGAGAGGAGGGGTGAGTTACCAACAAGTATTGTCATTAGCCCACAATTAGTAGAAGAGAGCAGAAAATGGGCAGAAGAAGGTCATCTTGAAGATGATCAAGAAGAAGCAAACTATGGGGATGAAGATTCAGATGATGGTATTGGGATAATATAAAGCAAAAACAGCAAGCAATGGGCATTTGAAGGCCAATTTTTTGGGCATTAGAGTGCAAGAACATTTTGTAAGTAAAATACAACATATATAGGTTGTTAAACATTTTGTATATGTAGTTAAAAACATTTTGTACTAAACCTTACATTTATAATATGTAAACATGTTGGGTTATGTTAAGTTAAAAAAAAGAAAACACTTGATATAACATCCATAAAAAAACAGTTAGTAAAAATAAAAGTTCAAGTTTAGTTAGGTTTACAAAAACTGTAGTGCAAAAAAGTTAGTTAGTAAATAAAAAGTTCATGTGAGGTTAAGAACAAAAAACAGGGTATCATTGTATCAAACAAATGATGAGAAAAAAAGAAAATCAAATTGAACATTGTTTCACAAAAATTCAATTAGATTTCATTTTTTTCTCATCATATTTAAGACAAAATGATAATGAAGGCCAATTTCAAAAAACACAGATCAAGGCATGATTTAAGTTCCTCTCAGGGAGTCCCCACTCATCCATATTACTCAACACATGCTATTAAAACAGAGGAAAAGTTGAAAAGAAGAGCACAAAAAATTGGTGGCAACATGAGTATACTGGTCTTAAAAGGCATAATGTCCTTAGTATAAATCATCTGACCTCATTCATCATTGAGGAACATAGTGCACCTCTCATGTAAACTTTCTATATGTCATTAAAACTAAATTGGACAGCCAAACAAAAACCAAAATATAACACAAATGCCTCATCAATTCTTTATACTACAATTCTATTCATTTTACCACTGATTAAATGCAAAATGGAGTAACAATTTGGATGTAACAT